>NC_091752.1:9511374-9583874 GCF_043380555.1 Nothobranchius furzeri | reverse complement strand
TGTGTGTGTGTGTGTGTGTGTGGCATTCATTAAACATGAATCTAAGAACACTCTTTTCATTTCCTCTGACTAGATAAATTCCCATCGTGTCAGCACCTTCTCCACGTGTTATTAATCAGTAATTAAAGCTGTTATAGCAAATCTACAGAACAAGCTCCACCCAGGTACCTTCCCTGGGCCTTGTTCGCTGGAACCAGAAACCCACACTGCCAGAGGAAATGAGATAAATCTAAATACCATTCACTGTTTTATCAGTCCAAATGTCTTCTGTTGTCCGTGACTTCAGACGCTGTTTTTGGGACTCTGATAGTTCATCCTAAAGCTGAAACGGTAGCAGCCGGCTGTTTCTCCTCTGATGTTACTGAGCGGAGAACCTCTCACACCAGTGGTGTTCTGCTGCTGAACACGTGAGTGTGTGATGAGTGGAGGACCCGAGGAGGTGCAGCGGTTCGGTGAGACCGACAACCGGAAGGTCTGATGGTTGGCGTTGGTCTGAAATGTGTTGTTAGAGGAGCTTTTATGAGAGAACCACTTTTTAAAATTTCCACAATATGTTTATAACTATCCACTATTAGAACATTAAGAGGCGTGAAAAAATGTTTCAAGCTAATTTGTTTTCCAAATTTGCCGTTTTCACTCAGATGTGTTGAGGACAGACTCAGCTATGAAGGCACCAAAGTTTAGATCCGTATCCTTGAGACTGATTTACACACGTGTGCTGGCTGAGATCAGCTGTGGCAGCCCTCACGAAGCAGAGACGTTCATCAGCTGAAGACAAACCTCCATTGATAATGTGGTTTGAGTTTCATTAAAATAATTCCTGTGGAGGAATTTCAACAGGAGGCAGAGCCTTCAGGTCCCATACTCCTGAACCAGCATCTGGGAGGCAGAGGCCCAGTCTGATCAGGGGTAGATGGGTTATCCTGGCCCTATCCTTAAATTAAGACCCAACTTCAAGGTTAAGAACTCAAATGTAGAAGAACACGAGCTCAAACAGGAACATCACATGAAACCTAACTACCAGGTCAACACCCTGGAGGCTGCTCGAAGTTCTCTCATGACTCTGTCATGGTCGGCCTCATCACCTGTGAGGACGACTCTGAGGACACAGGACACAGGATTTGGTGGACTGATGTCAGAAGAACCACCTCCTGGACAGTGCAGAAGAACCAAGGAGCTGCTGGAGGATTTCTGCTTTGGTACTGGTGCCTGGGTGTTCCCCTGAACAACAAACTGGACTGGAACCAAAACCCAGAAGCTCTTTTCATGACGGGTCAGAGCAGACTCTTCCTTCTGATGAGACTGAGGTTCTTCAGAGTGCAGGGGCTGCTCTCACAGAGGGGCATCAGCCATCTTTGATGGCGTGGTCTGCTGCTGAGAGACAGATTTGAAAAGCTCAGGCCAGCTCTAACCTAGGACGTCCCTTCTGTCCAGCAGGAATGTGAATCTCCACCACTGAGGCTGATTCGCATCTGGATACACTACCAGTGATGTGGTCAAACCCTCTGCCCGATTCCATACAGTTCATCCCTGCTCACGATTCATTAATGATTAGAAAATGATTTTCTATTGGATTAATTTCATGATGTGGTTTGAAGCGGTTCAACACGTTAAAGAGAATTCACAAGCCCACATCTGGCTTTTAAACATCATCACAAGGTTTTTCCTCTCTGTGAAGGACGGATTTGATCCTCTATTTTTTTCCAATTAATCAATAAATTCAACATAAAACAAATGAACTTCATCAGCGATGTTTAATAATTTTCTGATTCTGTTAGTTTATTTTTATGAGCAGAGTCTAAACCTGATTTCATCCCCTTATTTCAGAGTATTGCAGCAATAAATACATATATATATGTGGAGTTCATCATAATTATTAGGAATTATTAGGAAGCGCTGTAAACATCTGAACATAATTTTTAAATATTGTAACGATCCATAAGGGGCTATTGGGAGAGCTGCTGTAGCCTGATGGTACTGTTTCTTTAAGAGCAAAGGGAATGCTGCAGATGCAGGGAGATGGGAGCTGTTCACCGGACTTCTCTGAACCAGTTTAGGGCAAAATGCTGTTCTGTCTGGAGTTTTTTAGTTCTGCACAAATGTTACAGTAATAAGGGATTATTTTAAATTACCGCACACAAGCAACATTGATGTTGGATTATAAGGGTGTGATCAGGTCGGCCCTAGATTACGGGTGTTTCCTGTACGGTTTGACTGCGCCTACGACCCTGAAGCAGCTGGATGTGTTGCAGGCGGCGGCTCTGACGGTGTGTATGGGGTGTTTTGGTCGACCCCGGTGAATGCCCTCCTTGTTGAAGCGGGGGACGTGCCTTTGGAGTCTCCGCGGATCAAGTTGGGGATCTGTTTCCTGCTGAGGGCCAAGGGTTTGGGGGAATCTGCCCCTGCGGTGGCTCTGTTGGGCCGACATTGGGAGTTCGAGGGGTCGAGCAGAAGGGGGTGGATTACCAGACCGTCTGAGAAGATGGGGGAACGTGTTGGGCTTGAGTGGCCAGTGAGCTCCCACCTGGTTCAGACTCAGGTTCTGCCCTGGATTTTCCCTGAGCCTGAGGTTGATTTTTCTTTCTTGGGTCAGGGTCGAGGTGCTGGGAGGGCTGGTGATTTGATGGTTTTTATGGGGACGGTTGGGGTTCTTGTTGCAGCTGTTTACGGATGGCTCGAAGGACCCGGTGAGCGGCAGGGTGGGGACGGGTTTGGTGACTCCGAGTCTGGGTTACAGCTGTGGTCGCCGGCTGCAGGATGGCTGTTCAGGTCCAAGCTGGTGGTAATTATGTGTGCTCTGCATTGGGTGGGGGGGCATGCGCTGTCTCGGTCCATTATTTGTTCTGACTCGGCAGCGGTGCTGGAGGCATTGGCGGGGGTCTCGGCCTGACTTGCTGGCTTCTGTCAGGATGGTGTTGCATTGGCTGGGAGTGAGGGGCTGTGAGGTGTGTTTTGTTTGGGTTCTGGCTCATGTGGGGGTGGAGGGTAAGGAACGGGCAGACGTTGTGGCTAAGGGTGCACTAGGGAGCCGGGATGTGAATTTTGGGGTGGAGTTGGGACCTCTGGAGTGTCGCTCTACGATTGGTCGGGTGGCCATGGAGATGTGGCAGGCCTCCTGGGATGCAGGGAGCACTGGGCGGTCATGGGTCGGATCTTTTCTGCAGGAGGCGTGACTCTGTGGTCATGACCCGACTGCGGCTGGGTCATAGCTGTCTGGGGGGGGGGGGGGGGGGGGGCTGTTATTGGTTGGTAGGCACCCAGATAATCAGTGTGAGTGTGGGGAAGAATGTTGGGTACGTTCTTCTGAGGTGTGGCTGATCGGCGGCAGACGTTTGGCGTTTAGGTTACGTTGGGGGTGACTGTGTTCAGTCTGCAGACACTACTGGAGTTGGGGGAGTGGCGCAGGGTGGGGGCGTTGCTGCGTTTTCTGCAGGTGGTCGGGGTCTATGGCGGGCTGTAACTGCTTGGCTGTGGAATTAGTGTTGCTGTGGCAACAATAAGCCTTAAGGTGTCCAGCCTGCCTTCTCATCGAAGAAGACCTCACACTAAACTTCAGGAGCGCAGATCCGTAAGAATGCTCCGATAAATATGCTGCTGCACAAACCAGAGACTGTGTCAATGAGAAGTTTATTTTATTTTGGCAAGTACAGGAAGCACGTACGTCATTGTTATTCTGTTTGCACTCAATCATTTCTCATTTGCACATTTTTCCATTCATGTTCTCACCCCACATAATAATCTGCACATCTTTTCATTGTATTTCATTTTTAAAATGTTGTAAGTTCAATCGCATCTTTTTAAATAATTTCTTACATACGTGTTTGGAATGTTTTTGTTCAGTGCAGATTCTTTTTTCTTACGTTTTTGTTCTTTGCAAAGTGGGTGTTTGTGTGTTTTGGGGTCTTCATATCATTTCTTGTTCATTTCTTGAATCCAGTTCAAAGGTTTTTGTCCCTTTTGGTTTCCAGTCCATGTTTAGATCAACCATCTTTTCCCCGTGTCCTGGTTATTTTCTTCCCCTCAGACACTTTATCAGTCTTACTCAGCTCACCTGGGCCTTGCCTGATTGTCTCCCTGTCACACCTGCACTCGTCTCCTTCTCCACTCCCTCCTTTGGACATAAAGCTCCTTGTGTTTGCTGCTCCCCACTGGTTCCTCTGTTATTGTGCCCTCAACTCTCTCTATCCATGTAAGTTTTTTGATTCTGTTTATTAAATAGTCTTTTTTTAAGTCACTCCAAAGTCTGTCTCAGCACCTCAACACCACCAAACAGAAGTCTGTTACCCAGTCAGGTGCAGCCAGTTAGGCCCGCTGGTAAGGGAGGACAAATGGGTCTGCTGCTCCTGGGCACAAGGAGGTAGGGAGGTCCCAAAAGAGCAATGGAACAGTATAAATCCTGGTGCAGAGGGCCAGCTAATAATAACCTGTCCTGGTCCGTGCATAACTGTCAGCAGACTTGCAGCCTGATGATGGAGTGCTGAGCTGATGAGTTGCCTCTCAGGTGTTAAAGTTGCCATGTGATTCTCCCTCTTTGCTGAACTGGACAGCATGTTTTGATGAAGATTTTATCGGAAACTTTGGGTCTGAAGGGTTGAGGCTTTTGTGTTTGGAGATGTATGGATTGACAAGCTGGTTGTGCTTCTTCTCTTTCAGTCTCTGTGTTGGTTTCTTTTTAGCTTCTAGCTTAGCGGGAACCTTCAAAGTAACGATCTCCTTCAGTGGGTGGAGGTAGTCACAGAGCAGATCTGAGTAGGCCTTTGGTTCTTCTTGGGCAAAGTTAGGCTTCCACCTAAAGTGAAACAAGCAAACACTGGTCTTTCTAAACCCCCTCCAAAAGGTTGACAGGGTCTCTGTGTATGCTTCTGTTTGCTAAATGATGAGCCGGGTCAGTGGATTCAGATTAAAGTTTTACATGTTTGAAGTTTTCTGAGAAGCTTCAGGTCTTCGCTCCTGTTTACCTTTGCAAAGCATCACTGCTGCAGAGCAGACACTATTAGATAGAAGGGTGCTTTCAAAATTAAAGCACACCTCAAAGTAAAAGCCGCGTTCAGATTTGAGACCTTAAGCTAGATTTTTGGGATGCAACGAGTCTGACTACTGTTGGTTTGTCATCAGTTGTTCTAACTCCTAAAATTTGTTAATCTACAAAGTTAGTTTTTCTCAGTGTTGAGTTAAAATGTTGAACGGTCAAAAAGAGTGAACCTGCTGGTTAATGGAGCTGATGGGAGTAAAGCGCTGAAGCTCGGGTGTTTAAAGACTCGTTAAAGTCACGGCTGAAGAATGCAGCAGGTACGTCTCCTTTGTAGCAGATCAAATGTCTCCAGGTTACTCAGACATGAACACTAGTTAGTGTTGCTCATTGTTGAGCTATGATCTCTCACTGGTAACACCCTGTTCAGCATCTCCTGCCAACAGCAATCACATCCAGTTGGATGGGTTGGGTGGTGAGTGACTCACACTTCTTTTGGTAATGATGTTGAATCTTTACAGCTGTTCAAACCAGCTTTTCTCACATCAAACCGTTTCTCCATGGCCATTAAAATTTAGACTTGTATGAATTGTAATTATTTAGACCAGGATAGATTATGTAAAGACTATTAATGACAGAGATACAGTTGTTTAAATATTAAAAGAGCTTGCCAATGAGGTTTCTGAGCATATCTACTCTTAAGTCTTTTACATTCCTAGATCTCTGCAACGTTTACACCCGAGTTCATCCTGATAATATTCTGACTAGCTTACTGTGTGTTTGTGCACATTTTTGTCTGGAAGCTAGTTGTGAATTAAGTAATTGATTAAGGTATTCATATGAACTTATTTAGGTCCCTGAGGGGCTTTTAGTGGTGAGGCAGGAACGAAGAATGTTTAAAAATCAATTGCTCTGCAAGCAAATGAATAACATGAGTGCATGTTAAAAAGTTTTTATTCATTTGTGGATTTCAACCAAATCATCCTTAAACCAGTTCTTGTCTCTGACTCAATAGCTGTTTCCATGACCAGGACTTCAGGAATCAGGCTAAACTCACGGAAACCTCCCGAAATCCGCGTCTCCACTTGACCAGGCCGGCTGAACGGTTGTTTTCTACGCCCTTCTGAGTAACTGCTCAGAGGTAGGTACTCGGAGTGGCCCGGTAAAAGGCCCGGTGCACTTGGTGGGCGGGAATGCCGCCGATTTGTTGTAACTTGGTCGGAAATGACTTTGTAAGGGGAAGTAGGAAAACACGAGTTGTTGGAGCATTCTGCGCTGATCTGTGATGTAATTCACAATGCAGCGGTCGGGATATGCTGGCATTTTAGCACATTCCTTAAGGGCCAAACTGTAAATGGAGACAGGACACCGAGCCTTCGTATCGCCCGGTCGATTTCCCCCTCGCTGCATTTACCCTGAAGTTCTGGTAAAGGAAACATTGGTGTCGAGTATTTGTTCATCTTTCCCTGCTTGTTTCACCTCCAAGCTTCATTTATAAAACCAAGTTCTTGGTCAAGATCAGAAAAAGTATGAGAAGTTATACTTGAACGTCAAAATATCCCTTTTCAAGAATCTGATTACTGGCTGCCAAATAGTCTTCCATGCTCCAAACTGAGAATCTGCTGAACAATCACCATAATGAACTAAAATCCCATGGGTTGTGTGTTAAGTGATGTGCATTCAAGCTCCATGTCCCAAACAAATCCCTGTCTCGTCTGCTGGACACTCGGACGCAGATGCCCACACCAGATCTTCTGTATGGTTAGGGTTAGTTAGGCTGGTGCCCTCATGGAGGGGGCCATCGGCTTGCACACTGGTGCTAACCTATAAACATTCTCCCTCTCCTAATAATATTTTACTCTTTGATGTTGGATGTGCTACTTCTAGTTTACCCGTTTAATTATACTCACTAGGATAAATACAATAAAGTTTATCTCTCGCTAAATAGAATATCTACTAAGAAGTCACAATGTAACCACAGAAAGTGTGTGTGTGTTCTCCATCCCCAATGGCTGCTTATACAGAGCCAGGCTCCTCTGAAGGTTTCTTCCTGTTAAAAGGGAGTTTTCCTCTCCACTGTCGCTGCATGCTTTCTTAGTATGAGGATTGCTGTAAAGACTCTGACACTAGTCGGTGACTCGATGCAACCTGCTGAGTTCCTTATATAGGAAACTTTTTTCTGATTGGCTTAATGAACTGACCTGTACTGGAATGTTTACTGTGTGAAGGTCCTTGAGACGACTCTTGTCGTGATTTGGTGCTTTATAAATAAACTGGAATTGAATTGAACCAGATTCGATGCTAGTGATGGAAAAGATCAGAGGGTGTTCTGACACTTGGGATGACTTAAGAGGGGTGAGGGAAACGTGGGTTTGTTGCAACAAAAACTGTTAAAGCCGTATTAAACAATAAAAACCAACTTCTTAGTGTTGTACACGGTGGTACCAGGATGTTGCTGTTCTGGAGAGACACCTCTTGTACTTTATCAAGATCAGCAACTAAAGTTGTTATACTTCAGTGATCATGTCACTGACTTGTGCTCACAAGCACTTGGATTATAAACTGCATGGTTGAACCACGGTAATAACATTGGAGTGTAATGATAGTGGACTACTCATAAGTCAAGTGAGTCACAATGTGGTAAATGAGGCCTGAAAAGTCACCATTTTCTGGTCCGTGATGAATTGAGTGACTCTTGCCGGATTGATTGCCGTTTATAGCGTGGAAATGAAGAGGTTCAGTAAATCTAACATGTCGAAAATGGAGGAGAAGCCTCTGTTTTCCTGTCCTGGTTTTTATTTGCTCCTCTGGCCTGGTTAATCCTGTTAGAGGAGGAATGGAATGTTTCACTTTGCAACATCTTTCTCTCGAGCTATCTAGTCAGGTTTCAGTTGCTCCAGTCCCAAATCCTGGTGTGTGTGTGTGATGTGGAGAGGCGGTCCTGATGCTGCCAAACCTGTTCTCCAGACTCTAAAAGGAGATTCTTGTCATTGGGTGCAGCAGAAACACAGCTTCTCTAAAGCGTAGACATCTCTCCACAGGCTGCAGTTTCTGGTGAGTGTCCTACATAAAATATGGCTCTGCTGGTGTTTTGGTTGATGTCAGCTATTTTTGGAATAATAAATGTGGTGGTGTATAAAACTGGGAGCTAACTAGAATTAAAGAGCAGAACAGGTGTAGAATCTAAACTTTGTTTTTAATTTAAGTTTTATTTAAAATATTCCGTAGCAGAGGATCTGCATGAATATGCAGCTTTGATCAGGTACGAGACTTGGACCAGAACAATCCTGACTCTAGGATTGTCTTCTGGGTCTAAAAGTGCAGCTGAGATGTTTCCATAAATGTTGAAGGTTAACAGCTTTAGCATCCTAGACTGCCTACATTTTTATGACTGAAACCCTGTTTTGTTGTCGGAGACTTGATATCTGGGATTTCAACTCTCACCCTACGGTGTTGTGCTGCGTTGGTTGTATGGGTGTTGCGAGGACTTTTCAGAGGACGCACCGGTTTAGGTTTCTTGTGACTCTTATTTTCTCTGTCAACATTTCTGATGCTGTCTGGTATGAGGAAGCAGAGATCAGTTCAGTTCCTAAATTTACCATCAAGTGGGAAATCGGGAACACCCGTGGATTCTCCTTGGCTCTTCTAATCGTTCTCTGCAGCTCTCCCTAGATGTATTCACTCACTCATTCATTTGTTATTATTCATGCATGTAAAGAACTTCTTTCTGCCATTAGGGCCAGTGGATTTAACCATTTATTAGCTATTTCACCTCATGGTTGTTTGTCCTCATTGTGAACTGGAGACTCAGTTGTTTGAATCTTTCTTAGGTTTCCATACTTGTTTTTTTTTTTTTTTACCCAGTAAGGCGACCCCCTTTATCAACGTGGCTTTATGTGACATTAGTGTTTCCGTACAAGGATAAGGTGTGGTCGAAGGGAGGGCTGTGAGTGTGTCAGTCTGTATGCATCCTAACCAACTGGTTCAGATGAGCACATTCCAGCCAGCGAACCCGTCGGGTGGTTTGAATTCTTGAGATCAGACAGATTTCTGGGTGTTTTGAGCCTCAGAGCAGGTAAATAACGAGGCATACAGGTGGGATAGCAGATGGTCAGTGAGGTTTTCATGTACTGCTTTCATATTTCCAGCTGGCATTTCATATTATTGCTATCGCTAATGATATCCGCTATAAAAGCCTCTTGGTTACAAACGAGAGAAGGCCCGTACAAACGTATGGTGGAGACATTTACTTTTAAACGGTATCATGTACTCTTATCCTAGCAACGCTAGAACATACGGAGAAATTACAACCAATAAATATACAAATGCATTTTCCTAGTTGGAAAATAGTTTAACATACGAAGCCTCTGAAACAGACAAATGAGCAGCAGTTTTGTTTTAGCATGAGATGAATCCATTATTATTCATGTGTTTACAGCCAGAGGTTTCATCTTAAAGAGCAAGTCACCCCCAAATCAATTTATTTTTTTGCTGATAAACTATATAAATGTGTGTAATTGTGCTGCAGACACGTGTAGTCAATAGTTTGGTAATTCAGTGCATCTTAGTTAAAATTTAAATATTCTGCCTAACGGTCAGTGTTGCGCCGTCGTCAGGTAAAAACTCTGCACTGTTTTTAAATTTAAATCTGCCACCGCTATTGGCTAAGGGGTATGCTATGATGTAAACTGGTACATTATGATGTCACAATGCCGTTGTGAGCCTGTGTGTGTATTTGTTAGCGGCTCCGCCCTCTTGGTCTGCTAGGCAAGGGCATTTGTTGCATTTTTCAAACATGAAGAGGAAGTGAAGGAAGTTTCTTTTAGGGGGTGACTTGCTCTTTAAGTAACCAGGTAAACACCAGCGTGAAAGTCATGGCAGGTGGAATGTGGCCATCTCCTTGTTGAGATGTTCTCCTCTGTGGTGGCTAAATGCATGCTCTCTGCCTTCTGACTGGGTTCAGGGTTAGGTGTGGTGAACGTGTGAAAGCTCAACTTCAAAACGGCGCAAGTCAGGGTGACGCCAACACTGGTGGGGAGAAACTGAAAATGCCTCTTAGCCATACATGGACATCATTCATGCCAAAAGCTTAAACACTTTCATCTTCACCACCATTTACAGGTGACCGCTTAAATAAGTCATTAAATCCTGACTATGAAATCCCGCTCAGTGGCTAAAGCTAAAAAACAAACGTAGCTGCTTTCTTTTTTCCAACCATCTTGAATCGGTGGAGCGAAAGTGAATTGGCACACCACTACGGTGAGCCTTTTATTTGTACATATGTGTTAGCTGACACGACTTTTCTTTGCTGTGTTACAGAGACTTTACTGTAGTGTGAGTCCCAGTCTCCTGCTTTTTCTGTATTAATCTCTTGATGTGGATGAAAACACACATGAGAAATAATGGTAAGTACAAAAAAATCTGAGTCAAACACAACTGGAAAAAAATGAACTATTAACAATGGAAATGTACAAATATAATGTAAACTTGTCTTTATTTGCTTCATATTGACATTTTTAACAGAGTGAAGATGGCAAAAGTGCTTCAGGGAACCTGGTTCTGGGTGGCTCTGGGGCAGGACTTGTGCTGACTGGAAATGCAGGCAACACAACTTCTGCTAAAGCTGGTCAGCAAGCAGGTGAGGGGAGGAAACTGTCAGTGATGTGGCTTTTACAAACTCTAATCAATATCTGTAGTAAAAAAAAATGCAAATTTGTTCTTGTTTCAGAGGAAGATTTTGTTGCAGCCACTATAAATCTAAAAAACCTTGAGAAAAATGAGGTAAAGACTCTCCTGGAGGCCCTGAAGCCATATGAAAACAACATGAAGCTCCTGACAACGAAGGATTTGAGTGCCAGTGCTGGACTTGGTTCTTTAGGATTGGGACTCAACTCTACAGGGGTAAACTTAAGAGTTGGTTGAGTTTGCATCAAATGCTCGGTTTATCTGAAATGAACAATCATTGAAACCAAAAAATATGCAAGACTAGCAGCATGGCTTAACGTCAGAGTAAAGGTAATTTCTCAGGCTTTTAAACAACATAAGATACAACACCAACTGGTATCACCAATATTTCTGGAAAATCTTGAAGACTCTTCCCACTGCGGTGAAGTCACAATTTGCAAACAGTGATGAATCATTTTGACATAAATTGGCACATTTTTTTCATTTAAAAAGAGTGAGTCTAGTAAACCATTTGGTCATATACCACTAAAAATGAGGCTAGGTAAAGTAATACTTAATTTCCCTCTGGGATTATTTAAGTATTTGTTAATTTGAATTTGATACAGAACAGTGGATTTAAGCGTAATACGGATGGCAGAGCAAATTCACTGTCTAATCTATAAAATACAAAAATTTAACTGTTAATATACTTTTTTAATATACTATTACAGATGATGCAGAAGGATCTCTCTCTGGATGCATCAGCGAAAGCACCATCTGTTTCCATCAATGGCTCAAGCGGAGAGCTAAATGCTGAACATGGGGTTAGTGGTAAAATAAGTGGTCCTACTCTCAATGGAGACCCTCCAAAAGTCTGTGTCCAAACACCATCAGCTGATTCTACACTGACCGGACTGAAAGGGCCAGAGATTAAAGCAGATTTAGGTGGCACTCCACAGATCAAGTCTCCAAATGCTTCCCTTAACATTGAGAAGCCAAACCTTAAAACAGACACGTACAATGCCCCCAAATTTACAATGCCACAGTTTTTTCTGCCTCAAAGTGAAAAACCAAAACCAGAAAAGGAGCTATCTGGAGTTGTAGACCTCCCTTCTGTCAGTGAAAACCTGGAGGCACCAAATCTCAATAAATCAGCTCCTAAGTTAAATTACAAAAGTCAGGATTTAGATTTGAATGGACCTGATGTAAAATTAGAAACACCAAGTGCTGATTTTAAGGCACCTTCTGGCAAATTCAACGTTAAAGGACCAGATGCTGACTTAAACGCGGATCTTTCAGCCCCTGATGTCGAAGTCCCCACATCAAAGATCAAAGGTAATTTGAACGCACCAAATGCTGACATCAATTTGCCAAAAGCCAACCTTAAAGGCCCAGATGTAGATGCTGAGACCCCTGATCTTGACGTTGATGCCCCGTCTGGTAAAATCCATTGGCCCAAGTGGAAACTCAAAGGCCCCAAGGTTAAAGGACCAGATGCTGATGTAAACGCGGATCTTTCAGCCCCTGATGTCAAAGTTTCCACACCAAAGATCGAAGGTGATTTGAACGCACCAAATGTTGACGTCAACTTGCCAAAAGCCAACCTCAAAGGCCCAGATGTAGATGCTGAGACCCCTGATCTTGACGTTGATGCCCCGTCTGGTAAAATCCACTGGCCCAAGTGGAAACTCAAAGGCCCCAAAGTTAAAGGACCAGATGCTGACGTAAATGCGGATCTTTCAGCCCCTGATGTCAAAGTTTCCACACCAAAGATCGAAGGTGATTTGAACGCACCAAATGTTGACGTCAACTTGCCAAAAGCCAACCTTAAAGGCCCAGATGTAGATGCTGAGACCCCTGATCTTGACGTTGATGCCCCGTCTGGTAAAATCCACTGGCCCAAGTGGAAACTCAAAGGCCCCAAGGTTAAAGGACCAGATACTGACGTAAATGCGGATCTTTCAGCCCCTGATGTCAAAGTTTCCACACCAAAGATCGAAGGTGATTTGAACGCACCAAATGTTGACGTCAACTTGCCAAAAGCCAACCTCAAAGGCCCAGATGTAGATGCTGAGACCCCTGATCTTGACGTTGATGCCCCGTCTGGTAAAATCCACTGGCCCAAGTGGAAACTCAAAGGCCCCAAGGTTAAAGGACCAGATACTGACGTAAATGCGGATCTTTCAGCCCCTGATGTCAAAGTTTCCACACCAAAGATCGAAGGTGATTTGAACGCACCAAATGTTGACGTCAACTTGCCAAAAGCCAACCTCAAAGGCCCAGATGTAGATGCTGAGACCCCTGATCTTGATGTTGATGCCCCGTCTGGTAAAATCCAATGGCCTCATAAAAAATGGAAGAAACCAAAATTTCATGGTTCTAAAGATGATCTGGCTGTAGATGCAAACATTGATACACCAAGAGTTGAACTTTCTGCTCCAAGAGCAGAAGGTGAGCTGAATGCACCAGAGATTAACATTAATACGCCAAAGACAGACATTAAAGCCCCTGAGCTGAATGCTGATGTTGAATCTCAATCTGGTAAAATAAATTGGCCTCACTGGAAATTGAAAAAGCCCAAAGTTAAGGGTCCCAAAACAGACTTGGATATAGGAGACCTAAATACAGCTGATGTGAATCTCACAGCTCCAACCGTCAAGGGTGACATTAATGTTCCTAAAGCTGAGTTGGATCTCCCAAAGGCTGACCTCACAGGCCCTGATGTAGATTTTCACGGTCCAGATCTTGATGTAGATTCTACCTCAGGAAAAATCAATTGGCCTCATCAAAAATTGAAAAAACCCAAAATTCAAGGACCAAAAGCTGATGTGGATGGTAGTTTCAATGCACCAGATGTTGATCTTTCAAGCCCAAAAGTAGATGGTGAGATCAGATCACCAGATATAGATGTGAATTTACCTAAAGTTGACTCTAATGTTAAAACACCAAATGTAGACCTAGAGTCCCCATCTGGAAAAATTAAATGGCCCACATTTAAAAAGCCAAAGTCGGCAGTTGCTCGGCCAAAGGTAAACAGCCCAGATGTTGATTTAAATGCTGATGTTTCAGCTCCTGACATCAATCTCTCAGCTCCAAAGATGGATGGGGACATTAATGCCCCTGATGTAAACGTAAATATGCCAAAAGCAGAACTGGATAGCCCCAAGTTAAATGTTGATGCTCCAGATGCAAATGTCAGCGTTCATCCTGGAAAACACAAATGGTTCACCTTCAAGAAATCAAAAACTGGTACAGTGAAGGCACCTAAAGCTAGCCTCAAAGGGCCAGAAGGCGATCTCTCTCCACCAAAAATTGATGGCCTAGATGCTGACCTAAACGCTGATGTTTCAGCCCCTCACTTAAATCTCTCTGCTCCAAAGATTGATGGTAAGATGAACACACCAGATGCCAGTTTAAATTTACCAAAAGCAGAACTGGATGGCACCAAGATTGATATTAATGCTCCAGATATGAATGTTGGCAGTCCTTCTGGAAAAACCAAATGGTTAAATTTCAAGAAGCCCAAATTTGGAACACTAAAAGGACCAAAAGCTGACATTGACACTGACCCGGTGGTACCAGATGTTGATCTTCAAGGGGCTGAAGTAAATCTGAGCGCACCAAAGGCCAATTTTTCTGCACCAAAAGTTGATGGTCTGGATGCTGACCTAAACGCTGATGTTTCAGCCCCTCACTTAAATCTCTCTGCTCCAAAGATTGATGGTAAGATGAACACGCCAGATGCCAGTTTAAATTTACCAAAAGCAGAACTGGATGGCACCAAGATTGATATTGATGCTCCAGATTTGAATGTTGGCAGTCCTTCTGGAAAAACCAAATGGTTCAACTTAAAGAAGCCCAAACTTGGCACACCAAAAGGACCAAAAGCTGACATTGACACTGATGTCAATGTACCAAATGCTGACCTTAAAGTGCCTGAGACGGATTTGATTGCAGCAGATCTTTCAACACCAGTTGTAGACTTGCCTAAATTAGATGTTGATGCCAATCTAAAAGCACCAGATCTTGATCTTTCAGGCCCCAAAACTAAAATAGCCCTACCACACTTAAAAAGTCCAGGCACAGACATTACTTTGCCCAAGGGTAATGTAAAGGGGCCTGGTCTGGATCTACCAAATGCAGATCTCAACTTGTCAGCACCAAAGATGGATGCCACAATGAAATCTCCAAATGCAGATATTAACCTGCCCCAAGCTGACCTCAGAGGACCTGATGGACAGGTAAAAACACCAAATCTAAAGTTGGATACAAACCTTGGTGACTTCAAAATGCCTCATTTTAAGGTACCAAGCCTTGATCTTTCAGGCCCTAATGCAGAATCTCCCAGTATTCGTGCCTCAGGTGAGGCTGGAATTGACTCTGTAGCCAACATTTCTGTTCCTGCAGTACATTTAAATGCACCAAAGTTGAAGGAAGATGCCCAAGGACCCAACATTGATATTAAATCTTCAGAAATTGAAGCTGATACAGAGAAGTCCAATTTCCCCCAGATAAAAAACATTTTTGGGGCTAAAAAGGAAGCTAAAGTGGATAATACTGACGCAAATCTTGAGGAAGGAGATGATCATGCAGATGCTTCAATATCAACTCCAGAAATCCCACGATTCAAGTTACACAGACTGCCCTCACACAGCATTGATGGAACTGGAGAACTACCTGATGTCTTAGGCCTATCCAAACCTGACTCAAAGGAAAAAGATTTTGTTATCAGCAAAGGCGTCCGACTGCCAGTGCTTAATACAACATCAAAAGCGGGGAACAAGATTGACATTATGGCAATATTGAAAACGTCAAAGGAAAAAGTAATGTATGCATCTCAAACTGAGGGCAACAATGACCCAGATCTTAAGCTTGCAAACCCAAGTCTGAGCGCCAGCGCCTCTGCAGGAAATGCACCTAAAATAGGAGGACCCTTCAAAACTGAAAATCTAAAGTCTGTGCTGGGCCTGGATGCTCCAGAAGCTTCAGCAGCATCAGATGAGAATAAGAAATTATCCCTGAGCCTCTCCAACATGCTTGGTCTTAAGATTGATGATGATGATTCAGATGTCTGAATCTAATGAGATTAACCTGAAAATTTTAGCTTCTGCTCAGAAAAGTTGTATAAACCTGTACTGTGGTCAGTTTCACACCTTAGTTTGTATTCAAAAGGTCAGAAATGTGGAAAAAGCAAACCCCCCACTGTTATGAATTCATCCTTTTTAAGCAAGTTTTTATATGTAAGCTATGTTTATATTATTTATATCAGCTCCAATTTTCTAAACATTTTCATTTTTTCTAAGTACATATATCGAAGATCAAAGTGGGCTGTTGAAGTTTCTGATTTAATTTTAACATTTTGTAAGCTTAGAAGATGTGTGTGTGTGTGTGAGTGAATGTGTTTGTAAATCTTTGCTCAATAAATTCCTCAAATTACTTCATTGTTCCTGTGAATGTATAACTAATGGTAATATGTTGGTAATGTTCACTTATCAAACATCCTAATCATCCATTTTATAAAAAACAAAAAGCCGAACATGACACATCTTTTCCACATTCGACATTTGAGATCGCTTAACCGTTCTCGAGACAAATGATGCCATTTTTTTCATCCATTTGTATTTGGATTCAGTTTCTCTTGTACATTTTGTCTGATTTTAAATTTTCTCCAAGTTTAACAATAAAACTTTCATTTTAAATGAACAAATGTGATAAGGTGGTCCCTGGTTCAAACCCCAGCTGGAGCATTTGTGTGGAGTGGGCCTGTTTTCCACCACCCATCTTAGATTTCTCCAGGTACTCTGCTTTCCTTCCACAGACCTAAACCATTCGTGCTAGCTTAACTGGAGAGTGGGGGTGTGACACCAGCCTGAAGCTGACCCCCCACCCACCTGAAAAGTACAAGCAAATAGGCTGCGCGTTTAGTGCTTTTGTGCAGGTGAAATTATTGCTTGGTATCACACAAAAACAAAAACAAAACAAAAAACCAGCACAAAGTTTTCTATCCAAGGATCAAGATTTAACAACATGAAATGCAACCAATTTCATAAGTCAAAGGTGACCATCCCCCCGGAGTGCACCAAAACGGTCCAAAATAGTCTCATGTCTGAGTCCTTCATTTGTGCCACTGCAGTTTCTGAGATATCACAAGTTTTACTCTGGGGCGATGATGTCACCATCCCCCCCCGGAGTGCACCAAAACGGACCAAAATAGTCGTTAGTTCAAGTAAAATTTTCGTTTGTGCCGCTACGGTTTCGGAGAAAATGCTTAAATTTTTTTTCATGACTGCGTTTTGAACTTAAATGTTATATAAAGTTCTGCAAAATAAAAAAATAAACACGCCTTATTAAATGTTCAATAATCTAATTCATTTTTATAATTGAAGGAGTTGAACCCCAGACACCTGTGAGAACTTATTTTAAAAACAAAAACTATTGAAAACAGAACAATCTGCATTTCCATCAACATTTTTACAACGGACGAACAATAGCGGTCTGCATCAATGACGTCATCGCCCCAGAGCAAAACCTGTAATTTCTCGGAAACCACAGGAGCACAAACGTAGGACTAAGAAATTAGACCGGTCCGGTTCATTTTGAAGCGACCTGGGGGGTATGGTGACGTCATCGCCCCAGAGTAAAACTTGTAATATCTCAGGAACTGCAGCAGCATGAACGAAGCATTAAGAAATGAGACTATTTTAGACTGTTTTGGTGCACTCCGGGGGGATGGTGACCTTTGAATGACTTATGAAATTAGTTGTAACATCTCAGAAACCGAAGCAGCACAAACGATAATCGTACCTGCACAAATCTGCACAAAGGAAGCACTAACCGCGCAGCCTACAGAGGTGGAATGAGTACTAAAATGCCCTACTTAATTACGAGTACCAATACTTTGATAATTTTTTACTCAATTACAAGTAAAAGTACTTGCCTAAATTTTTACTCAAGTAAAAGTAAAAAGTATCATAAACAAAATGTACTCAAAGTAAAAGTTACTTGGTTACATTTTTGTCAGCGTAAGGATGGCTACATCTAAGTAGTGCTAAATCACAACGCCAGTTCACAATTCGCTCGTGTGTGTGCGCGCACACACATACACACACGATCAGCTTGAAGGAGGGATTTCTATCCAATCAGTGAGAACAGGACGTGCACATTGATTGGACGAGGTTTTTCTAGGATGGTAAGTTTCAATTGTGATTAAAATTATTCTTTATTTTGAGGAAAAATAATTTTTTAGATGCCATCAGCATGTGAGGTATCTCATTGTTCTCATGACAAAACTCTAACATGAGACTGTGCTCTAACCTGTCACATAACAAGCTAAATGTGGAATAAATTGAATACTGAACTCAAGAATGCAAAAACAATATTGACTTTCAAAAAAGAGATAAAAAATAAAACGATTAACTAATATAGATCCGTTACATAAATGTGTGAGGGGAGGGGGGTGGGGGGGATTAAAGGAACAAAATATTAACCTAGTATGTGCTTGTATGTGTATATATGTATGTATATAGATCTGTAACTTAATGCTTCTTTCTGTGTAAATGGTTTTCTTTTTCTATTTTTTTCTCAAATTCATGGGTTGAGATTTTGTCGGCCAACAGGTCCAGGAACTATATTGTTCAATTTCCTTAAGAATCATATGATTATTTCATTTGTATTAATGCTATTTTAGTTAAAAGGGGCAGACAACATAAGTTTTTCTTCTTTCTGTCCCCTTTTTCATTTTGGCTTGCAGCAATTTAGTTCTGATTGTATTTTTATTTTAATGTCAATAAATGAAAATAAAAGATTAAAAAAAAAATAAAAAAAATGAAAGTCAAACATTTCAGATGGACCGAATGACAGCTGCTAACGTTGGCCCTGCCCTACTTTACCTCTACATTACAGTTCCTTTATCCGTGTCCATCCTAGAGCTCCTCTCTGACCTTCATGCTTATTTAGAGCAGCTGATGTTTAAAGTTAGCAGAGTTCATCCTTGGTAGTGGGTTCACTCACTCATTTAACCCTTCACCACTGAAATCAGTTTGTTCATTCCAATCCTCCTAAATAATCCTCCAATCATCCATCTGGAATCCTTAAGGGTCCCGTAACTTCCATCCTGTCAGAACAGGCCTTGGGAGCCCAGGTGTTACTAGAACTAACGGTGTCTCCTCACCAGCATGAGCCTCCAAACTGTGAAGGTTGGTCTCCAAACATGAACTTTAAATTTATGCATTCATCTCCTCTTGTAACACTAACATGTTTTAAAAGGCTAGTATCATGATATGTTACACCTCCCAGACCAAAGATAAGATAAAACATTATCGTAGACACTATTGAGATGTCATTATTTATGAAATATAAGTTATTTTCCTGAGCCGTTACTTCAGCCAAGAAATAAGATGCATGGATTTGATGAAACCACGCTGTCTCATGCAGTTCTATATGTGTAACACACACGCACACACACACGCACGCTCGCACATGCACACGCAAGCGCGTGCGCGCGCACACACACACACTGCAGCATGTTCAAATCATTTGAATGACTAATTTAACTACACTGGACTGCTTTAGTAATAATTTAACCTCTTATTCTGGAGTAAAATAAAGAAACAAGCTAAATCATCACATATCTGTGGCATCAAGAAGCATCTTCTGAGTTCAAACACAGGGATGGAGCACAATGTTTACACCTGAACAGTATCAGGATGTTTTAACTCAGAGGCCTGCAGGTCTTCTGTTTTATGAGCAAAGCGCTGATAATCCGCTTGTAATGAGTGCTAAACGTTATTTTGCTGCTTCCATGCGGAGCGGTGGAGAAACACAATTCAAACACGGAACCGAGTCTGGCTACCGAACCGAGCAGAATTCTGATGACATCACACCGGTGCGCAAAGGTGCGGGTTCCAACCCACGAGGAGAGGAGGGAGAGAGGAGGTAAACAGCGAGTTGATCGACTGAACTGATGTTTTTGAGCAAAAGTGACCCCCCCCCCCCCCCCACGGTTTAGACGCGGCGCTCATGCAGGTGTCTATTTCCGTTCCGACGCTGCTTCACGTAATATTTGTAATTTATTAAGCCTATAATTTATTTTTACTCCGTAACGGATATGATTTAAAATGTAGCGAATTAAAATTCTTTTTAAAAAACTTAAGTAAAAGTAAAAGTACAGCTTTTAAAAACGACTTAAAAAGTATAAATATACAAAAAAGCTACCCAATTACAGTAACGTGAGTAAATGTAATTCGTTACTTTCCACCTCTGGCAGCCTACTTGTTCTTTTCAGGTGGGTGGGGGGTCAGCTTCACGCTGATGGGTGTGACTGGTTTTGTGTTTCTGTGTCCCTGCGATGGACTGTAGACATGTCCAATGTCCCCCGTCTCTCACCCAATTCAGTCAGACATCGGCTCCACGAGACCTGATCTGTTTCACAAAAGGAATGAAAGAATTATTCAGATATCTGATTATTTTACTGATAGTCACGTCTGAGACTTTAACAGATACTGCTGCTGGATATTAGGTTACAGTGTTTTATTAGTTTATTTTAGATGGAAAACGACCTGCATTTATAAAGTGCTTTCTGGAATCCTAGAAACCCCCCAAGTTGCTTTACAGTCATTCACCCACAAAAGCACACAATCATGCACTGGTGGTGATGAGCCACAGTGTAGCCACAGCAGCCCTGGGGAACGCTGACGGTGGCAGGGCTGCCACCAGGTCCCTCCAACCGCCACCAGCAGGCAGGCTGGGTGAAATGCCTTGCCCAAGGACAGGACTGCCACAAACTGGGGCACAAACCTGCAACCCTCAGGTTAGGGGAGGGTTGCAGTGACAAGTGGAATTGTTCATTTGAAGTGAAACATTTCTTCATAGCAGCTAAAATCTTCTCTCTAAAATAACTTATCGGCATCTGCTGTGAAGCCTAACTGGTCAAACTGGTCTGAGTCTTACCTGTGAGGAGTCATCCTCACACTCCACCCTCACGTCTTGACTTGTTTAAATCTGTAGTGGAATAATACTAAAATGATTGGCATGTAAAGTGAAGTTTTGACATATTTGAAAGTATTTGGTACTTTAGTATGGAAGTGTGTTGACTTCAGCCACAAAAAAATAAAAAGTTCTGTTTTTCTGAATTAATGAGATGATTTTAATTCACTTTCACTTTGTTTTGGGGTTGAGACGCTGTGAAATGGCTACCGTCTCTGAACTGGATGGGCAGAAACGATAATTCAGCCGTGGATTATCTCCGTCTGTCCAGCCGTCCGGGAGAGGATGGGAAGGGTTTTGAAAAACTTCTGAATGTAGCAGGATGACTGCTTGAAACTGTGTTTATGTTTATTTGGCAGATGCTTTTATCCAAAGTGAGTACAATTTATAACCTATAGGGCATGTTGTGGTCTGTGGGGGAAACCGGAGTACCCGGAGGACACCCACGCATGTATGAGGAGAACACACATCTCCACACAGAAAGGCCGCAGCCGAGTTTCAAACCTGCAACCTTCGTGCTGCGAGGCAACAGTGCTAACAACTGCGCCACCATGCAGCCCCAATCAGTCATCAGCTAGCTGATCGTCCGCAGCGGGTGCTGTAGATAGGCTGACTTCCTCCATCACAGAGGCTTTCTCTTGCTGACGGTGCAGCTGCCTGCCATCCGTCGGTAGATGTTCGTGAATGAACCTGTTTCCAATATGGGCGTGTCATCCCTGTTTATGTCGGAGAAATCTAATGTATAAAGTTCAGCCTTCCCCGTCGTGAGTCAAGATGGTGAGCCCATGAATGTTCGTGACAGTGTGACGTAGATCTGTCAGGCTTTTCTAATCCTAGAGTTTCACCGTCTGTTTTCTATTAGAATCGAATGCAGGAGATAGGTGTAGGAGACTATTTTCATGTTCAGCTTGCATAAAAAAGTCAGAGGGACCTGTTAGAATCAGGGATAATCAGTAAAAGATGTTTTTTTTTTTCAGTCAACCACTCCTTGAAGTACCCATTTGTTCCAACTATCCAGTTTTATAATTAACAACTGGACATACATGTCATCATGTTCAGGTCTATTTAGTCACTTTTGATTTTAGTAATTTAAAGTAAATGTTAGTTCTGTTAAAAGGGAGGAGAGACACATATTTTCTTACATATTCTTATTTTTAAAAAGTAGTAAAAAATTACTTTTCCTGGTAATTAGTTACTTTTATAATATTGTAACTCAGTTACATTTTGAATGAAGAAGTAACTAGTTACTGCTTTAAAGTAACTTTCCTTAACAATTACTGTTAGCTTCATCAAGTTAGCAGCTAAATGTTGGCGCTAGCACTAGAAATGTCTCATTTACAGCAACTTCTTACGGAAGTAAACAGTAAAGGTGTTTATGAAACGCACCTCCACCTACTGAACAAGTGTTTAGCTTGTAGCGTTTCAGAGCTAACAAAGCTAACAGCTAACACGGCTAGCTCTAGGTGATAAAGGTGCTGTCTTACTGTAACATGAAGCCATGGCAGTCCCTTTTGGCCTGGTTTCTTCATTCATGTTTAATCCATCAGAAACCAGGGAAAGATGGTTTTCCTGCCAGATGTTTGGGTTCATCCGCCGAGTGGGCGGAGCTTACACACACTTGGAACATATCCAGTTCTGGAGCTTTTATCTGATTTTGATATTTTTTACACATTTTTTACTGGCTGTGACCTCCTATACACTCCTGCTTTACTTGTGGATCGACCTACAGCCTTTTTCATATTTTACAGACTCGGCATGTCCTGAAATGTTGGAAGGAAGCGGTTGCTGTCCAGGTTTCCAAGATTAAAGAGCCTAAAGCATTGGGTGGTTTTAGACCCATCCCTTACATCTGTTGTTATGAAAACTGATGAGATCTGACATTATGGGTGAAAACAGAGGACAACGTGGATCTTCTGCAGTGGGGGTTCAGGATGCCACATCCACTGATCTAACTCAACTTGTTTGTTATTAATCTTTTATTATTAGGATTTTTAAACACAATTCAAATACTTTACAACAAACTTCTTGTTTATAATTTTATTCCAAACCTGCTCTTCCCACCCCTTCCCCCATGCCCACCAGTCAGTACAGCTGACTCTAGTCAGCGAGTCTCTTAAGGTTACCTAACAAGTCCTTTTAAGATGCCATGGTAGAAGTTGTGTTATTGATCCTTGCTGATGATAGAATTTACTTGAAGCCAGGGCACAAAAGAATAGTTGTCAAGCAATTTCCAATTTGTCTATGTAATTTGTGCCAAACCAGGAAGGCACGTCACAAAGTAAACCATCCAAGTGTATGTCATTGCCACCACTGGTACGTCTGACCACCAACAGCAGTGTCTTGCTCAAGGACAAAACAGCAGCATTCTCTACATGCAGCCAGGATGGAGCCCACATTACTGGACAACCCGCTCTACCTCCTGAGCTGCTGATCCCATGAAATGTTATTTTTGACACCAGTTATTAGACACTAATTTGGTCGTTTTTTTCCCCTTGACTCAATTATTCATGTTGTATAGGAATGCCCTGCGGTTTCTTCATCTCAGTACTGATCTCCTTGGATCATATTGTTCACTAATGATTCATGGTTATCACATTCAGACAAAACCCATATACAGTACCGGCGTGAGAATGGGTGAATGACTGATTGTGTTGTAAAGTGCCCTGGGGGGTATAGGATCCTATATGGCCGTATACAAATACAGGATGCTTACCATTTGTCTATATCGATGATTGGGATTTTTTGAGGCCCTCTCAACATTGCTCCAATTTGTCACCCAATTGGGTTTAAGCCACTGGACGAACAAATCATCTTCCTAGGCTCTGAATCTTGACGAGGACATGACACTTATGGAAAACAGGTTGTTATAAACACATGAAACTGTCTTAGACTCATCGTGTAACCTGTCCTGCTGGAGTTAGACACCTGCTCCAGCCATGATGATGTGTGGCTGACTCCATGTCTGTAGTATTTTCTGGACAATGGCGCCCCCTGCGGTTACATGTGAGCACTGCAGGTTTAAATGGTTGGTACCAGGACCAAATATAATTTGTTTTGTAAACAAGCTTATTGTTGCTGTGTATGTTTATTATCTGTAGAGCAACAATATCATCCCGAGTTCCTTACAGAAAATGCTGCCTTCTTACTTTATAATATTCTATTCAGTCCTATTGTTTTATCTATCCATCCATCCATTTTCATCCGCTTATCCAGAGTCGGGTCGCGGGGGCAGTAGCCTAAGTCGAGACTTCCCTCTCCCCAGCAACTTGGGCCAGCTCCTCCGGGAAAATCCTAAGGCGATCCCTGGCCAGATGAGAGACATAGTCCCTCCAACGTGTCCTGGGTCTACCTTTAGGTCTCCTGCCGGTTGGACGCGCTCAGAAAACCTCACTAGGGAGGCGTCCTGACCAGATGCCCAAGCCACCTCAACTGGCTTCTCTCGATGCGGAGGAGTTTTTGTTTCATGTAGGAAGACTAAAATTTAATAAGATTTTTCCCAAAAAAGTTTACTTTAAAATTTTAAGACCACTTGTATTTTTGAACAAGAAAAAAATCGAAACTTTGCCGGTTTTATAAATGTCTGTGAGGTCCCACTAACTTAACCTCTTAAAGGTCACATGACTGTAACGTGTTTTGTCCCATTGGTTAGAAGGCTGTGGTCAAATAAACGTAACCCCAAAAAGCATCAGGCCATTGGCACAGAATGCAGTGTGTCCTTCCAGATGATTAAGTAAATTACACAGATAAGCTTTGATTCAGATCATTCAACACCATACATCTAATTACACATGAGGGTACAAATATGATCTTTATTTCATCAAGAAAGAGAAGAAAAAAAATATATATATATATATATATTTATGGCAGCGCTGGTAAATCAGAAATGCAACTTGCTGGTACTTTTCAGAGTTTTTAACTTATTCATGAGTGACTCACTGAGTCATGTTCAAACGGCAGCGTGCTTCAGAACAGCAGGACCTGAATGGACAGAAGACACCGGCTCATATGCAGTCCTCACAGCTGCATACCTCAGGTCACCTCTGCTGAGTGGTAACAGCTTTAACCTCCAGGCCAAAACAAAAATAAAACCAACAATCATCACAAAGTTTGCTGCCTCAGTTTTAATAACCGCTGTTTGCATAAACTCTAAAATGCGCTGAGCCAAGGAGGTTGACTCACTTAGTTCAGCTTCAGAACAGCCATGAATAAAGAATGGTACCTAAACATCATCCCAGAGGAGCTCCTCCAGCCACCCAACAACAGCTGGCGATGAACAATGTCTTCTCCAGCATGATGGTGCACCGGGCCAGAGGGATTTAGCCAGAACTAAGTGGATCAGGACCTGAACTTCTACATGCTGATCCAGGTCCAGGAAATTACCCAGACCTTCATCCCACTGAGAACTTGTGGTGCCAGAGGCAGGAGGACAAACACAAACCTAATGCTGGTGATGAAGAATGAGCTAAACCAGTCAGGATCTGGAAGTCGAGAAGGATCTGGAAGTCATGCGGTCGAGAAGGACCAGCACTGGAGATGTGACTGCTTTGTTCATGAGATGCTGTAATTCTAGTGTAACCACAAGAACTTCTTATAAATCAACATTTCTCTAAACCCGTCTAACGGTGGTCAGTAAAGATGAGATGTTAGGACCTCTACATAAATCATATGTACTTTTTTTTTTTTAGGAATCAGTAAAGGAGAACGTTTTCAGAGCTTGAGTATCAACACTTAGCTGTGGGTCTATCTGAAACTCTTGGGTTCCAGTTCATTCATAGTTGTTTTGTTTTCCAGATGTTTAGTAAATATTTAGCTAAAAGGATTGTAGCTTGAGTCCAAGAATAATTCCTAAACATGTACCCCCCCAGCAGGAAAAACAAGATAAATACGGAGATTCTGAGAGGTTAGTGAGCCTGCTGCCAGCGTGAGGGCCAGTCCTTTTCTATCCAGCTCTGTAGCAGTCGCAGCACATCGATGCGCTGATAGAAGCGGCAAAGTTCGGTGAGCTCAGTGACCGTCTTCTGGTTGTAGCGCAGCAGGAACTCCTGCGTGGGGCTGTGATACAGGGAGCCCTGGGTCCGGTGCTCCAGCAGGGTCAGCTCATCGTAGCTCATCCCCCAGCGGCTGGCAAAGTTCTTCCAGTTTTTGATGGTGCAATGGTTTGGATCCAGTTTGAGCCGCAGTACGTCCAGCAGGTCTTTGTCGTTCATGAGGTCGCTGATCTTGGGAGGAGGGGCGGGACAGCAGCACTTTTCACAGGGACTGTTCAGTAGCTGCAGCTGTTTGGGGCAGTCTAAACGCAACAAGGACAAAAAAAGGTTCAAAATAGGAAATGAGTCGTGCATCATGTTTAAACGTAAACACCTCCCCTAGAAAAACCTCTCTTTTTGGATAAAGAACTTGTTTTCCACAGTGTTGCTTTAACTTTAACAACTGAGTCAAAACACAGAAGCAGTTTGTGATTAACTACCCAGCTTAAAGGAACACTTTTAGCACCCCCTAGTGTCCATTATTAATTCACTGTGGTTTAACTGAAAGTGAAACACCTCCTCGCTGTGCGTTCGTCTTTTTAACAGCTTAATCTAACAGATGAAATGTCTCCCAGCTTTCATTAGTGTCTACAGAAGCGTTTCATCACTAAATTAAACAAATCAGCTGTGTTCTTGATCTAAAACATGCAGGAAACATGCTGGAAGCAGACGGCCACACTCCACAGCTCCACCAGCAGGAACCGGACCAGCAAATCTGAAGTTGTAAGTGTGCCTTCTGGCCACAGAGGTGATGGGGTCTGAGTGACATTTCATTAACCCTGTAACCCTGTAACCCTGTAACCCTGTAACCCTGGGCCATGTTGGCACAAACTAGCTCAAGAACATTATTCAAAAATATGAAAGACAGGTGGGACTAACAATGTCCCTAAACAGGTGGCCCTAGAGTGGAAATCCTACCCATAATGCACTGCATGGTTTAGAGAAAACCACTCCAGTCCTACCAGCACAGGGGAGGAGGGCTGATGGTTTGGGCTCCATGCAGTCACATGGTCCATCATGAACTCTGTCAGTCCCTCTGGCTGACAGCTGCTTGGACTAAACCAGTTTAAAAACCGAACCATGATCCAAACTCAACAGCAGATTTACAACAGAACCAGGTTCTGTAGCGGTCCGGTCAAAGTCCAGACCAGAACCAGTCAGAGACGCTGGGGCTGAGTCTGCAAACCTCAGACAACAAACAGAAACAACGCTAGCGAGAAGTGGACTAGAACCTCTCCAGAACCAAATGAAAGACAGCCTGTTATTCCTCTAAAGGTGGATCTGGTTGTTCACAAACTGCTTCAGACCTGAAAGAAACAACGTTGAGGTGTAAAATGTTTTATGTGAAGTTTGGAAACAACCAGATGTGTTTATGTTATTTCAGAACTATGGATGAAATCAAAACATCACAAATAATTCCTGTAAACGTTTCTGAATATTTTTACAGAATGAACTGAACGGACGTACCTGGTGAAGTAGATGATGGACAGGTGCATTCCTCCACATCTTCAACTGGCTAAAAACACAATAACACATGTTTGCAGAGCTTTATATAATCTGCTTTAAACACGAATGCAGTCCAATAAAAATCACAGAAAACATGTAAATCTGTTTTTTCCATTTCTAATCAAACTAAGTGGAAGCCATGGAGGCGGAGCTTCAGTGAATATCAAACAGAAATATTAAACTGGTCTTGGCTGGGTTGTGGTACGTGGCATGTCATATATATATATATATATATATATATATATATATATATATATATATATATATATATATATATATACATATATGGCATGCCGTTCAGGAAATTATTATATATTTATACCAGAATACTTCCGAATATATGGACCGAAGTCTGAATATATGGACTGAAAGCTGTGGGTTCGGTTTGCAGCAACATGCACCGCCACTTCAAACTCTGTGACCTCTCGGCACACCTTTTTTAAATAATTTTTTCTAGGTGGTGCGCAGTGGTAGTTTTTCGGGTCATTTATTAGTCAAAATCTCGAGTTCTAAAAAAAAATATCTGTCCCTCCAACATCCTCAGTCCGTGCCCAGCGCAGCCTCCCGATACGTCGGACACGCGCTCCATGAAGGTCTACAATTTGCGCCAAAGGTGCATCACTGCCGTGAGACGCACAGCACATTCAGCCCCGTCAGCACAGAGGAGACACAAAAAGAGGCGACTTATCCAACACTGTGCTCGTTCCCGCAATGACAGCAGCAGCACCTGAACAGCCGGTGGTTCAATGGTTAAATGCTCCGACAGGCAGGAAGATGGAGCTGGACATATATCCAAACAGAAATATGGATTATTAGCAAACTCTGAGTGGTTTGGAGAAGTCTGATCGCTGCTGCAGTCAGCTCGATCTCCGACGGGGATTTCCAACTCGCGAGGGCGGTGGGGGTGCATTCATCCACCGGCTTGGAGTAGAGCACCGGTCGTTCTTGGGTTCTCCAGAACTCAGATTGCCAGTCCACTTCTGCTCCGTCTATAACCTTCACTCTTTCACTCCAAAGGCCCAACAACATGAAGACGTTTGACTCCGATGGTCAGTGTGCCACCCCAAATGTCACAACAAGGTGTGCTTTGTAGCCTACCAGTGTTATGAGTGTTAAAGAGAAAATGACAGGGAGAGAAACAATGTTTAATATCATTTTTGTTGCTGGAAATAACACAAAAGCAATGTTTGTGCCATCTGTTAGTCAGCTGATGGTTTCACATATGAAGGGATGTCCCCATCACTAGTGCTGCAGGAGCACATCTACACACTGCTTAGGGCAGGCTGTTTAAACAGTTTTTACAAATATATATATTCAAAATATCTACAAATCTATTGTTTCTATTAAAAACATTCCAAATAATCCATAATAACCTTCTCAATATACACGATGATCATTTCTGATATATTAAAGAGTCATTCAACCCCCTAGCGTCACATCCACCCACACTTCCTGTTTGAAAAATGCACTTAAAGGAGATGTCATCTGGTGGATCAGGAGCTGTGGCGCAGAGGAAGTGACTGACAGCCACAGAATCTGGACTTTGGGTTGGGCTCTACAATCTGATGATGAGATCTCTGAGGTGGTCAAAAAGGACCCTCGGGTGAAAACGATACTTCCTGAAGTTCACTAAGGTTCTGGACATGGTGGGGCTGTGTTGGTTGACATGGCTCTCTCTCGCGTTGTGCGGGACAGTCACGCATTTTCATCACTTTTCTCACGTCCCGCAAATTGAGACTCATGTCCCGCATTATTGACAGCCTCCCAATTCCAGTTTCAATCTTGCATAAACTGCGTGGAGAAAGTTGCTGTCAATCGAACTAGGAGGCGGGACTTTACCGCAGGTCCGAAGCGTTTGGAGCGCACACCCGATCCGCCAAAGCAGAAGCGTCACTCAGCTCGGAGGACAGGTGAGCACGGAGGAGAAAATGGTGCTAAAATAAACTCCTGGGCTAAATATATAACGTTCTACGGGTGTTGTCAGTCAGCCGAGCTGGCTGCTAAGTTTCGATGCTGCAGTGAAACTTGTCTCGACACAAACCCAGCAGCTCTCCGGCACATCAAAGCCCAACAGCGACTGGAACCGAACATCAGACCTACTGGAACAAACACATTCACTTCTTAGCTTCCGGCTGATAACTTTTTCTTTTCCTCTAAGTGTTTCTTTTATCAGGGATCCTGCTCAGAGGAGTGATGTTAGTCCTCTTTTTGCACTCCTGCCTCTGCTCTGTTATTAACGACACTCACATCCTGCAGAGAACAAAACCGCAGCCCGTTAGCTCACAGCTAAAATTAAAGAGTAATCACACTCCGGTTCATTCTCTGACTTGCAGAAGATGTGCTGGTGTCATGTTTGAGACAGAAAACTACAAATTCTGCACGATTATTTGTTAAATGTGAACTCTGCAATGTTTCCAAGCAGCTTCTTTCACACATTTTTGTTTTTACTCTACAGTTTTATTCTCTTTTGCCCGTTCTCAGTTGCTTTCATATTTTGCAACACATGTTTTATGTTCTGCCTTTAAATTCTGCTGCGCTGTTGATTTCATATTTTATTTAACAGTCTGTTTTGTATTCTTTGATCGTGAGGGCTCTTCTAGCATTAGATTTACTCTTTTGTGTTTAAGCACTTTGGTCAGCTGACATGCTGCTTTTAAATGTGCTCTACAAAAATAAATATGGTAGACTGGCTGTGCCGAACACCCGGCTGCAGACAGACAGACGAAACACTTAATGCATCCAAGTATCTTGCTGCTAGCTCCGTTCTGCAGATGTGATGTGAAGTCGGGACAGGTGGGGAGACGAGGACCACAAAAAGCTAAAATGATCAGATGTTAGGATTAACACACTGAATGATTAGGAAACCAAATATCTGATGGTAGGTTTAGGTGTATTTATGTTTGTCACGCCTAACCAAGCCCTAAATGTCTCCCGACGATCTTTGATTTGATTCGACACGAAGATGGAATGAAAGAGGAAGTATCTGGACACCAAATATTAATAATAAATGATTTACTGTCTGACGTTAAACACCTGGCACGTGTAAAACAAATCGGCCACCATCATGTCTCTGTCTCCCACCGCTCTGGAGTCCTCTGACTCTAAAAGCTGCTACACAGGTGCGGGTCATTTATTGTTACCCTGCTGCTCTCCAGCCTCTCCCGCTGCTGTAACTCATGTCAGGTGAGTTTCTGTGCTTGAGAACGACTGAGCGGAGCGTCACATGAAAGCCGGATTACTTTTCTCTGGATTCTGGAGCTCAGTGAGAGGATCCAGGAGGCAAGGCTGCTCCACTGACCTGTCTTATCCTGTCTTCAGAGGAGGGGCTCAGGTATCTGGAGGGCATGGAGCTGAGGTGGAGCGTCACAGCATCTGCAGGAGGATCATTACCGTCAGCTCTGATGAAAAACCAGTCCCAGCTTGTCTAAAACAACACAGCAGCTTTTTCTCACTTGTGTTGGTTTTAACGTTTCCTTCAGCTATGTTGCTTGTTTGGGGTTTAAAGTTTATCTCCACTTCTCGTCCATCCTGATTAGTGTTTCACTTTAAACTAACTCAACTTTATCCTAACCTGATAAAAACAGAAAACATTTGATTTCTGTGGTTAAAGGAGTTTTGGGCTTTTCTGGAGTGTTTTTCTCTCCAAAAGTCATAAATAATTATTATCTCGCATGTTTGAGACAACTTCCTGAACAGCCTCTGTTGCTGTCGTCTTAAAACCGCTCCAGAACATCACAGCGCATTATGGGATGTTGTTTTATGAACTTTTCCCCTCAGGCTGGGTGGTAATAAGATGAAACAGGCTTCACTTTCATGTGAAAGCATACATGTTTAAATGTGCTGATGTGAAGTTAGTGTGCAGCACTTTGCTTCTGTGTGTTTTATTAATAAAGTTGGCACGGTTTGTATGAAGAGTGGACTTCCTATTAACTCTTCCTGTTTCCTACATCGTTAAAATCACTTTTTGTCACGAGAAAATCTGACTTTAACATCTAAGAAAGTTAAATTATAATTAACTGATATGCGCCAAACTACATAAGAATAAATGTGTTATGTTAAGACCTGCAGGGCTCTGATGAATGAACAGCGTTGAGGTGTCAGGAACACACAGACTATTTCTCCAGACTGAGGCTGTTCATCTAGGGGTGAAATCATTTATAAAGTTTTAACAGAAACTTTCTTAAAACTGGCTAAAACACACAGACTTTGAAACAAAGTCAGAAAAGCAACTTTGATCTCATGTTTCACATCGATGTAGAAAGAAACTTTCCTAATATTTAGCATTTTGCTGTCGCGTCACTAGCAGCTAAGCAGCCTTCTGCTTGACCCTGAAGCAGAGAGTCGTATTACCGTGAGGATCTGTGACTTGAACAGGATAATTGGCCTCCAACGACTGTGGAAGAGACAAAGGCGAGGTTAGTGAAGAGGCCTGTTTGCTTTGTGTGAAGCTCTGTGGACCCGGCCTGCAGCCCAGGCACTAAACGCCTCTCGTGTTTGCAGACACGGAGAACAGCCTGCCTCGACTTGCTCTGAAACGAGCCCTTCAGCGCTCACAATCACAGCACGGCCTGCTTGGTTCTGGCACTTTACTCAGATTACAGGGCTTTCTAATCACGAACAAAAAAAAAAATCATTAAACTGGACAATCAGCAAGTTGGAACAGTGAGCAGATGTCAAAGTCAAGGCTGGAGGAGAGAATTAGGAAGTGGTTTCTTACAATCTCTGTCATAAAGCTGGTGGTGTCCGTGTCCTCCACTGGCTCAGAGCTGCTTCTGCCTGTCCCACCAAAACAGAGACACATCGTCATTATTTCAAGTCAAGTCTCATTTCAGCAACTTCCTACAGAATGTCAAAGTGTCAGCCGCAAAGAGGCAGCAGGAAGCCACTTCTTGCTGCCGAGGAAGAGGTGAGCTCTGAAAGCATGACGCATTTTATACCAATAACAGTAAACTACAGCTACCTGAGCCACCAGCAACCTAATGAGTCTGATCAACCAGAGAGGAACCACAACCGGACCAGAGGCCTAATTCACTTTATCTCCTGTGAAGAACCTGACAAAAGAAAAGGGCTTTTCATCATTCTTCCACAAATCATTTCAGCTGTGTTTGTTCTTTCAAAATAAAACTCAGGAATTACAACAGGAATAAAACCTACAAATCCAGTAGCTTCAGCCCTTGTGGGTATATTTTCAGCAGGTCATCCTGGGAGCAGCACAAAGGCAGCTTTTCAGTTCCCAAAATACCTGAGCGGGGCGCCGTGGGACGTCACGAGCCCACGTCACTGGAAACTCATTGTGTCCAAAGAGCTCCAAAATAAAGAGACGCTCTGGCCTTTCTTGGGTTTCACGCTATAAGGAGTAAAGTTCATCTGCATGGGAAACCTGATTTAGGATTAAGCCATCGTATGTTTCCGACACGCAGCCTTCCAGGTGCAGCCATGTGTGTCCATCGGTTAAACCAGCTGCTTTAGCTCAGGTACAGGACCTCACACACACACACACACACACACACACACACACACACACACACACACACACACACACACACACACACACACACACACACACACACACACACACACACACACACACACACACACACACACGTATGATGTGAAACATTTTAACATTTAATCAACAACTGCACCTCTGATTGGCTAACAGCAACACGACTCTGTTTTATCTCCACAAATAACACAAGCATGGAGGAGTTCTGCTGTGTGGTGGAGATGCTAATGCTAGCAATAGCTTCTACTGGCTGAGGCGTTCTCTGCTGTTGCCTGGACGCTAAACCAACAACAGCCTTCCCCGTTGTGAGCCAAGATGGTAAATGGACTGTATTTGTACAGCGCCTTGTTAGGCTTCTATAACCCCCAAGGCGCTTCACAACACAATCAGTCATTCACACGGTGGTGAGGATGAGCTACAATGTAGCTACAGCTGCTCTGGGGCGTGCTGACAGAGGCGAGGCTGCTGAACTCAGATGCCACCAGTCCCTCCGACCACCACCAGCAGGCAAGCTGGGTTGTGTCTTGCCCAAGGACACAAGAGCAGCATTCTCTGGTGGGAGCCGGGGTTGAACCTGCAACCTTCTGATTACTGGACAGCCCGCTCTACCTACCTAGCACTATCTCCATGATGGGTGAGTCCATGTATTTTAGTGACAGTGTGGCGTAGGTCAGGATTTTCTAATCCTAGAGTTTCACCTTCTGTTTTCTATCAGAAGCTACTGCAGGAGATAGGTGTAGGAGACTATTTCATGTTCAGCCAGCATGAGAAGCTCAGAGGGACCGATCATACATCAAAAATAGTAAAAAGGTTTGATTCTCAGTGAACCTGCTATTCTGAGTTCAGTTTGAGATTTCTCAAAATTTGGTGAAAGTCTATAAAAGTCCAGCTGGGATCTGTCATGGTCTGCATCTGCGTCTTCCTTCATGTGTCTCCTGATGTTTCTCCATCCCTCTCTAGATTCTCTTCTGTGTCTCATAGCGCCCACATGTGTCTTTTGTCTGCATCTCAGTTAAAGTGTCTTATGTTGTTACCCTTTTAAGATCATTTCTCCCAAGTCAGCTCCAGCCTCTTTGTCCTCAACTTAGTGTAAGTGTGTGTTTGTGTGTGTGTGTGTGTGTGTGTGTGTGTGTGTGTGTGTGTGTGTGTGTGTGTGTGTGTGTGTGTGTGTGCATGTCCTGCCCCTGTTCGGTGTTTGTGTGTGTGTGTGTATGCATGTCCATTCCCCAGTTCAGTGTATGTAGGTGTGAGTTTATGTGTGTCAGCGTGTGTATGTGTGAGTACTTCCCTCAGTCTTTAGGTTTAGTTTTTGTGTTTTAGGTTTATCTGTCCTCCTTTGGTTCTGTTTCCCCCATTTAGATGAATTATTGTCACCTGTCTTCCCTCCAGCCCTCACCCCACACACCTGCTGCCATTTCCCCTAATTACTCCTCCCTGTGTATTTAAGCCCTGTCTTGTCTCTGTCTTGTGTCGGTCCATTGTGGTATTTCTGTCAAGCTTTCTCTTGTCTCTAGCGTTTTGAATCCCAGTCTTTTCTAGTCTTCAGTGTTTTGTCTCTAGCTTGGTAATTGGATAGTTTTGGACTTATTGGCTCCCTGCCTTTGGATTTATTTTTGTTTGTTCTCGGCTCATCCAAATAAAGGATATTTTCTTATATCACCATCTGCCTCGTGTCATCTTGGGTTCTGCATTTTGGGTCCTACCATCCCGTAACGTGACAGGATCCAAACAATCCCCAAAGACAGAGACACCCCCGAACATGAATTCATACGGTTGTGAAAACCAAAACCACAGACGTGTCCTGTTTGAGTCATAAGTGAACACAAAGTGGCATCTGCAGTCCCGGCACGGATTAATCATCCACCCCCCCAGCCCGTCCCGTTTCATCTGAAGGTTTTCACCTCTTGGTTTCCAACGTGTTCTGGATGGCTTCATTTCCTGTTTTAGTTTGTAGTTTAGAATCATTTGAGTTTTCATGAGTTTCTTTAATTTCCTTGTCCTGGAAATGAGTTCATATTAGCAGCTAGACATCCTCATTTTGAGGTCAACCAAACCGTAGTTAGTAAAAATTTGATGACTTCTTTACTTTTCCAGAGAGCCACCTACCGAGTCATATTTGTGCTGTTTTTATTTGAAAAACATCATTTTACCTGCATTTTTCTACTTTATCTATTTTTGGATTATTTTAACCAAAAACAGGAAATGAACCATTTATGGTCACTTTTAAGAAAAAGTCTGGTTCTTTAATAAAGCTCTAAATAGGGCCAGTTTCCTGCTTGATTTAAGGGTTATTTACACTATTAGAGGTTCTACATTAATGATGGTCCCTAATGGGCTGAGGTGGTGCTGAGAAGCAGAAACGTGGTAAACCTCTGGTTAGATGATGATGGTTAACCTAACAGCTAACCCCTTCATCGGCCTCAGGTGGACGTTTCTCGATAGTTTAAATCAGGAGTTAAAATGTGCAGATTGGTTAAATATAATCATCTTAAGGTTTGTGTTTAGGGTCCCATCCTTTTGGGTCTTCTCAGACACCTGACCTGATCAGGCTAAACAAGTTTCACAGTTTCTCTTTATGTTTTTTAAATATTTAAATCTGCATCATTTTAGTTTGCGTATTTCTCGCTCATGGGTCATTTCCAGTCTCCGGTGTTTCCCCTGAACAGTGAAAGCAGCTCTGAGCTGACCAGAATACATTATTACTGTGTAAGAAGCAGAGGCGGGAGGAGGAACACATGCTGATGTGCACCAAAGATGGATGGCTAATTTTAGAAAAGGCTTGTAGATGAGGGAGAGCTCAGGAGGGGACTGCTTGCGTACTTCTTAGGGGAATAATTAGGTGAGTCCCCATTAGCTCAGCCGCCGTAGACAGGCCCACACGACTAGGAAATGTCGACTATGATGCATTTAGCTTCCATGCTGCTTTTATCTTCATGGTAGCGAGGAAGTCACAGCCTCCTACAAGTTCCAGCTTGCATTAGGAAAAACAAGGCAGCTGCAGGATAATATCTTAATATCATTAGAAACTCTTTCTGAATCATAGCAGGCATTTTCTATTTTACCCATTTTTATTTCACCCTGACAAACGCTGCAGATGAAGTTCTACAAGGCTCTTCACGGAGCCCGAAGACTTGCTGCTGATTTTCTATTATTTGTTTCTAAAAATAACAACATGTCTACTTTATGCCTCTGCTGCTTTTGTTACCTCAACACTGCTGATCTGGTAGGAATGGCGATAAGGTTGGTGAAGAAGTGGGATTTAGACGAGTGTAGCTCGTAACAAATATTTTAAATGTTAGCTGCATTTGTTCTTGCTGAAACAACATCTTCAATAGATCTTTTAATAAGTTTCAAAAGTGTATTTTTATCTGCATGATGCGAATGTCGAACCTTCACAGTGATTTTTAGACAACAGAAAAGCAGATTTAACGGTCTTCAGACTCCAGAGGCGATGGGTACGACCAGAGGAGGGGTGGATGGGTGCATGTTAACGGAGGAGGTCACCCCAACCAATTATTCTGGAGTCTCCGTGACCTGTCAGCTGGGAGTCTTACGGAGAATGTGTTGGTGTGTAGATAAATAACCCATGAGATCTCCAAACCAAACACCATGAAGTCACGCCTGAAGGTTTTACTGCAGCTTTCTCTAAACTAAGGATGCAAACAGTTGCACCCCCCACCAGAGGAAGCACCCCAACCCACCCATGGAAGCAGAGTAAAAATGAAACTAACAATGTTTTGATTGGTCAGTGGTCTCTGTGAGCCCGCCTCCAGCTCCAGCGATCCAGTAGAGGTTCTGGAGCCGGAGCCATCAGCAGCAGGAACGCAGCAGTGGATCTCAGCTAACTCTGGGTCCAGCTTAGTTCTGGAGCTGGTTTGGTGGAGAGCTGAGAGCATTTCCATCCCAGGCTGGGGCAAATCTCATCTAGGAGCTTAGTTCTGACCAACCAGAACCCAGCGTAGCCCCCTTGGATGCTGCTCTGCTCTACATGGGATGCATCAGGCAGCCAAGTTCAGCCCAGATCACTGGAGCATTGTTTCCCTCTCCCTGGGAATGCAGGAGCATGTAACTGCACGCTCTGGAATGAAGTTCAAGAGATGAAATATAAACCACATCATAACTCGTCGCTCAAGGGCCATAATTCCATGCAGGTGAACCCGTTTCTCCACTCTGACCACCCAAGACTGCTGTGGAGGGATAAAGCAGCCGAGCGGGGCCTCGTCTCGTCACGAGCTCCTCTCCACACACGAACAGAGGGAAACAACGTGCCAATACCTGAGCCAGGCCACAGTGGTGTCTAGACACACACACACACACACACACACACACACACACACACACACGCGTGTGCGCGCACGCACGCACGCACGCACACACACACAGTGGTGGGTGGTAAGTGTGTCTGGAGCTCTGTCTTCCTCCGCTGCACCAGTGTGATAATGTTTATACTATCTCTTTAATGACATGACCTGATCAAAATACATTACATAAAAACGTGCACACACTTGTGCACGCACGAGGTAGATGCGATGTTCCAACAACAGGCAGGTTTAGGGTTTAGAGCAGGGATTGTGATTCCCCTGATAATATTCCTAATTATTCCCAATGCTTACATCAAACTTAACCTAGGTCCCTCCACAGCTCTGGGGTGATTACGTTTTAGACTCCTGGTGCTACAGCAGTGAAGCCAAGTGTGAATCAGCCCAGCTGCATCTAAACCATGCTCATCTGGGCCCGCTTCATGATCTCCACCTGTCCTCGTGAAGTAGTCGCCAGTCGGGAATGTTGAAAGCTGGAATCTCACCGGACTGCCACTGTTGGTGACGAGGTTTGCACGATAGTTTCAAAACGTCTCAGAGCTTTTTTGAATGATCTGGATCTCCTCACATGAGCCAGAGGTCTTCAGGTGCTTGTTGCTGTTTTTAGATGATGGAGACTAAATAGTCTTTGCAGTTATTCTAAAACTGTTTTTGAACTGCTCTCGGACATTTCTCCGTCTCTTTTCTATTTGGTCTTTATCGAGCCCCCAAAGCGGAAGCATTCAGTCCTGGAGGGATGTTTTGGTTTAAGTCTGCTTCAACACACCTGATTTCCATGAGCAGGTGATTAACAGGCTTCTGCAGAGCCTGATGAGCTGCTGCACAGGTGAATCAAGTGTGTTGAAATAGAGAAACCAGTAAAACGAGCTGGATACCGGAGCTCCAGGACTAGAATAGAACACCCCGGCCCTAAAGGAACCCTGATGATACAAAACGATTTCTCACCAGAAACTATCTGGTGCACACTTCGTACCCACTTCCCTTTAGGGGCTCTGTAGCTTTTCTATGAGTTGAAGGAGCAAACACGGAGTGATAACTCTGTGAAGGGTTTGAAACTCCCTCAAACAAAAAAGAAATCGACAAAGTTGTAACTCAAACATTAACCCATCTGTCAGTTTTCGCTCACTTGACCTGGCGGTGTGGAGACTCCTCGCTTCAAGGCTGTTTGAATAGATTTAAATCGGGATATAGTCTGTGACTCTGATGAGTCTACTGACGCTAACCAGGCAGCAGATGAAAGAGTGAGGGAATTGAAAATAAGAGCCATTTGTCCCAGACTTCCCCAGACTTTACTCAACAGCAGCAAAGCCTTGTCAGGTGTGAATGTGTCACCGTCTCTTATCAGACGTTCCTGTGCAGCTGCGGTTTTCTCTGCATTGGTACAACAACAAATTTACATTTAGAGAAAAAAAATGTCTGACTGGTGGTGTCATACAGAGAAAACATTTTTAAGTCAACGCTACAGCGCCACACGGCCTAGAGACTTACTGAGGAGTTGATGTAAATTACAGTTTAGAGACAGAAAGAGGAACCACAGTGTAGACTTGAGTCTTACAGGATTTCAGACAGCCATTAGCCTGCAGTGTGACTAAACACATGTTCATTATCCCTGTCAAACACTGGGTGTGTGTGAAAGTGGTTTGGACAACAACAGGTAGGAACAACAAAGCTGTTCCAGCCGAACCCGGAGGAAGTGACGGTTACACACCGTCTGAAGCGAGATGGAAATCCAAACCTCCGGGATTAAAAGGATCATGGCTGGAAGATACGGGCAGTTTGTGTCTGATAAGAGAAATCAGAAGTCTTAAAGGGGTCAGACAAGAATCCAGAAAAACCAGTGATGGACCACCAACAGCTTAATGGCAGCTTTGCAACAATCCGATCACGTAGCGGTGATCTCATGGTTTGTTGTCCGGAGCAAAAGTTCTGTTGTTATAATTCTGCATTTAGCTTTGATGTCAGAGTGACGTGTCTTATGACTGCCCTATAGGAGCTAATAGGTATGTTTGTTGGTGTCAGCCATGTGAGCGCACTTGATTGGCCCTTTTATGAGGGGGTGTGCCACCTTTGGTGTGCGAGGTCATTTAGGGCTGCACTTTCACCTGCTGAGGATGATGGTGTGGTGAGCCTGGGAAAGTCCGTTTTTACCACCCTAGCCCTACGCAAACTCACTTTACGACTTTGTTGTTTCATTCATGAGCTTAAATTGGGGCAGCAGTAGCTTAGGAGGTAGAGCGGGTTGCCTCATGATCCAGCTCCTGCCAGGGGTATTCTGCTGTTGTGTCCTTGGGCAAGACACTTCACCCAACTTGCCTGTGTTGGTGGTGGTCAGAGGGGCCGACAACCTCGCCTCTGTGGCTACAAAGTAGCTTACCATCACTGGCAGTGTGTGAATATGAGAGTGCATGGAAGCATCTTTGAGTGTCCTAAACAAGCACTATGATGATGATGATTATTGTTATTGTTATTATTATTATTATTAAATGTCCGACTAACAGGAAGTTGTGGCGCTTGATGACGATGTAGAATAAATGAACGAAGAAATGCAGTAAACTTACGAACGCGTCATCAGTGGGTCCCAGGTTTAGCCCACCACGGCAGCGAGGAGACTGTTTTTAGTTCTGCCACAACATGCCCCTTTAATCACAAGTTCCTAGAGTGTGTGTGTGTGTGTGTGTTTGTGTGTCCAGCCAAACCCTAAAACCAGGAAGGACTGTGTCTGCTGGAGACATCGTCTTATCTATAAGACCGTCTCACCGCACTAACCTCCACTCACTCACATCCGCTCCACAGACCCAGACCCAGATTGAGCGCGACGGAGCGTTCTGTGCTGCTGCACCCCACCTGTGGAAGCCCCCCGACAGTTTAAGGGCACCCTGACCTACAGACAGCTTTGAAAAAGGACTAAAAATATTTGTTTTTAGTAAAACTTTTAACTTTCCTTTATTTTTTACTGTAAGCGCTTTGAGATTTTTAAATGGTATTCAAAAATAGCTCTTGCTCTAAAATTTCACACAGACATGTCAGACGTTTTCATTACCTGGTGTTTTTTTTTTACTTCTAAAAATCAGCGTGAAACTTTATAGTTTTTGCTCTTTTAACTGAACAATGGCTGATTGACTATGCTGCTGCTGCATCACTCCTCCAAACCTGCAGGATGATACCGACAGGTGGTATCCATCACTAGCCTGCATGTTTGCTGGATTTGAGAAGGTATGACATCACTGCCATGTGACTAGCTAGTTGGTCCTGGGCCAAAACTATGGTGATGGTCCAGAACAGAAACCAGCCTGATGGTTACAGCTGATGGAAGACAGTGGTTCCTATCACTACTGACGCGCATTCTCAAACCCTAAAACGTCTATTTTTGGCAACACCGTCATCACTTCCTGTGGATTTCTGCTAATCAGATGATGAGTAGAAAGCTGATCTTAATCTACAGACACCAAACATCATGGAAACAACAAACCCAACAAGCTTTTTCCCTGCTGATCATATAGGATAGAAAATAAACTCATGAGTGACGTCTGCAGCACAGAAGTTCAACGAAAACTTTATTTAGAGAACATGATAGAAGAAATATTGGTTTTAAATTGTGTCTTTAAAATGTTTTTATTCTAAAACTTTTATGTTTCTGCAGCGTAATGGTGCTGTAGACATATGTAGTCGTTATTTTGGAAGTTTAGTGTATCTTAATCGAATTTAGCCTAAAACTGTCATTATTTTTTCTTCTTCAGATCAAACCTACATTTCATTTGAGTCAGCCATAACAAATAGCGAATCGGTACCCTGTGACATTACCAGTACCGGATTACATGGCTGCACTGCATGGCAGTCGAGTCTCAGCCACACTTCTGGCTGGCTTGGCTACTCACAAGTTAAATTTTTCAATTCAAGTTTATTTATATAGAGCCAAAATCAGTCATTGCAAAACGATATAGCTCAGAGCTGCTCGCTTCCCCTTTTTCCTCCATTGAAGAAGTGGAAAGAATTCCTCCAGCCCTCTGCTGTTTTTCTGTCTGCTTGTCCGACTGAACAGTGTGTGTGTGTGGGTGTGTGTGTGTGCGTGCGCGCGCGCCTGTTACACACTGAATAGATTTGAATGCTGATCAACATCAGTAAACACAAAAACTTCTCCAACTGGAATAAAAAGATAGTTTAAGGGTAGCGTTTGCTGCCCCTAAACTTTGGAATGCTCTCCCCCTTAGTGTTTGACAGGCCCCAGAACTGGGTCGATTCAAGTCTGTACTGATGGCCTACTTCTATCATTTAGCTTTTGATCAATGACCAAGCTTTTATTGTTTTTATGTTTTTATTGTGACTCTGTTTTTTACTCTAGTATGTTTCTTTGAAATTGTTAGGTTGTTCCTTTTATCTCCTATATGATTTTTATCTTGTTTTTATCTTGGGTTTTTTCCTTTTTATTACTAATGTACAGTGTTTTGGTCAGCTGTCATGATGTTTTTAAATGTGCTATATAAATAAACTTGGTATGGTATGGTATGGTATGGTATGCTAACAGGTGGTGTGCTAACAGGTAACATGCTAATAGGTAGCATGCTAACAGGTGGTGTGCTAACAGGTAGAGTGCTAACAGATAACATGCTAACAGGTAGCACACTACTAGGTAGTGTGCTAACAGGTGGCATGCTGACAGGTAGCATGGTAACAGGTGGCATGCTAACAAGTAGCAAGCTAAGAGGTGGTGGCTAAGATGTAGTGTGCTAACAAGTAATATGGTAACAGGTGGCGTGCTAATAGATAACATGCTAACAGGTAGCGTGCTAAGAGATAACAAGCTAACAGATGGCGTGCTAACAGGTGGCGTGCTAACAGGTAGCATGCTAACAGGTGTTATGCTAACCATGGACGTAATTTTCACTTTAGAAGTGGGGGGGACGCGGGGGTGGGAGGGTGTATCTTTACAGTATGTTCTAATGAGAAACAGGTTTCAACACAAACAGTTGTTTTCTGCTTGGTCCTAGAGCTCAACCAGTGTCAATTTAATATAGCGTAATATTGTTTTTGGAAGGTGAAAAATGCAGGGGTCAACGCTTGACTTTGGAAAAAGTGGGGGGGACATGTCCCCCCTGTCCCCCCCAAAATTACGTCCATGATGCTAACAGATAGCGTACTAGCAGATAATATGCTAACAGGTGGTGTGCTAATAGGTAGCATACTAACAGGTGGTGTGCTAACAGATAGCGTGCTAGCAGATAATATGCTAACAGGTGGCACGCTAACAGGTAGCATACATTGTAGTCTCTGGCGTGAGCTTTGAGCAAACTGCATATTTTTACAAAATTGCTCATATCTTAAATGATGAGTCAGCATGTCTCAGCTTAAAAAAAATGTCTCCGCTTAAATAAACTTAACAAAATGAAGAGAATCAGAACTAGGCAACTTAGCATTAAAGCAATATTCCACCCCTAATAGAAATTTTGTCTATTTCCGAACATCCCAGAGTTAGGTAAGTGGGGAAAAAAGCATTGTGTAACCAGCGCAGTAATCCTGCTGGTCTGGAAGCAGGCGGTCTGCTTTAGCTTAGCATAAACAATGGAAGTGAATAGGAACTAACATTTTTTGTGCAAAAGTGATTAAAATGACTCAATAATGATACCAATTATTCCTGGTGAGCTCAATAATTGTGTCGACTGCAAATGAAAAGTAAGAAGTAATATGAAAGATTTCCAGGAGCTGATTTAGACTTGGGACTACATTACAACAAATCACTGGCCACCAGGAATAATTGAAATGAAGGATTACCTTCATTAGAACCCTGCCATATTCAGTCCTATATATGTCTATTTAAAATTAAATGATGATATAACTGTCAGGAGCAGTAAGTAAAGTTGGTGAATAAAATGAAGATCTATTTTTGTTTGGAAGTCAGGAAAAACCTTTTCTTCAGCATTTGTTTCTGGATTTTGTCCTGTTTAAGCTGTTATTCTGGGTTTTGGATTAAAGTTGTGTAAAAGGCTTATACCCCATCCATCCATCCATCCCACTTTGTTGGTTTGGGTGAATCATTCATTCTTAGGAAAACAACTTCCTGCTTAAACAACATAAACATGTTTATAAACATGTTTTTTATTAGAAGAAACTGAATGAATGACAGTGAGGAGAATCAGCCCATGATGATAAAACACAATCAGACACCGGATTACAAATGAAATAGTTCTAATCTGTGACTTTTATTAGTTTCATCTGATTACTGAGGTCAGGGCAGTAAAACAAGCGTCCACTGGGCCACTTCCACCTGCTTCCAGCTACTGTTCTGGAAAGGTCAAGTGTGAAAGAGAGAGCAGAGGAAACCACACACACACACACACACACACACACACACACACACACACACACACACACACACACACACACACACACACACACACGTTTATGAAGAGGAAACGAGGTGACCAATTCACACCTACAGGATTTTATTTTTTTAAAGTTCGTTAAGATTTGATTTAATTATGAACACATGAAAACATTAAAGCTGATTTGAAAACAAGTCAGAGATTCGACCCAAACCAACTGAGCCGGAACACGAGGTGATGAGCTTGTTTCCTTATTAGTGATAATAATCCACCGGACCCGTTAACGGGGACTAATTAGGCTTTTCCCACCGTCTCTACAGCGTTTCTCTTTGTTTTTATTGGATGGAAACTTTCTGGATGAACTAAGACAACTTCAGTACTTCTGACCGGTTTGTAGCTGACGTTATTCTGGATTAATAACCCCAAATATATGCGTTGCAACAATAAACCAACCAAACAGAAAGGTTAGACTCACCAAAAGTTTGCTTACAGGCCATTAAAGTGTTCATGCCGCCAGCAGGAAGCCACTCTGTCAGCAGAGAGGCTCAGAAACGGAATAAAAGCCTCTAAAAGTCCATAAAAAACGTGAAGCAGTCGGTCATCATCCGGTAGGAGGCAGAGAGACGAGCGCGTGCCAACCGGTGGCTGCACACTGATGAGATGCTGCTCCGAATGGTGCTGCCTTCAGGCTCCTTCTGGAATTTACAGCATCCGTCGTACGCGCGCGCACACATACAGACACCCGCACACCGAGGCAACAAATAACAGCATTCACGAATTGTATTAAATCCTAGCTTGCTGCAAATTGTATTTATTTGTTCTACTTTCATGATATTACGTTGTTTAAAACAGCAAATAATTCATTTTGTAAGTTATGTTAATGTCACTGGCCTAGATGAGTATTGTCAAGTCAAGTGAAGTATTCTTAGTCCAATTCACAGAAAAAACAACATTGTTCAGAAGAAAAAATGAAAGGAAAACACTGTTGTGTTATGAGGTGTGCTTCTTTGAGTAGATGGTTGAGACACAGGCTTATTGACTGCAGTTGCTCCTAACGACTCACACAGAAGGCTCGTGCATTTATTCGAGAATTATTGCAATTATAGACAGCTTTATATGTTAATGTACTGCTTATTTGGAGGAGGGAAATTAATAGTTGTTTTGGAATTATAGTAATTTCCCCACTGTTTATTTTGATACCTATTATGAACTAAGATGGAAAATATTTCACATACAGCCGCACCAAGAATTTTTTCACCAGCCACCACTGGTTGAAAAGAGAACTGGTTGGTTTGAAATGTTGATACTTTACAACCGTTTACCTTTCAAAGGTTCATGGGAGCTCTAAGTGTGTGTGTGTGTGTGTGTGTGTGTGTGTGTGTGTGTGTGACTGGACTAAATACATTAGAAAAAATGAATCTTTATTTCCCAAATTATGCAAATGCAGCTTTTAAAAGATATGAAAACGTTTTTCAGCTTTTACTGGAAGAACAGGGAGACAAAAAGCTAAACAACAGAGACCTCTGCTGGACGGTAAAGGCAATGCAACGTGTGACAGCTCCGTCTGATGACGTCATGATCCGAATGTTGATCCTGTCCAACGTCATCAGCCTGTTTCAGAAATAGCAAACATTTGTTTATTTCAGCATTTATTTCATGTCGTAGAAACCTAAAACTCGTTTTTAAAGTTTTAAATCTGGCAGGATGGCCGTCAATGCCCTGACGATCAGCACTTATCAAAGGGTCAAAGGTCGGCTCAAAGTTTAGTTCCTAGTTTAACCCCTCACAACAAAAATTATGTTCATCACATCTGCTTAAAAAATGATGTCACAACTAAACATGAATCTAAATATGAAGCTCAACACAAAACCCTAAAACCAAATCTGAACATGTAAAGTTGCATCTGATCTAAATCTGTCACTAACACGTAAATCCAGACAGCTGTAAAACATCTAGAGGCTCTTTCATGGTGAGACAGTGAGTCTGTTCATGCGTGGATCGTTTAATAATGCTTGGTTCCTCCTGAACACGGTGAATCATTACTGGACCTGAAACTCAAAGAAAAAAGCCTAGGTGGAACCAGGCTGGTGTGTTCACAGACCATCTGTTTTATTCAGCAATCCTGACTCTGTTCTGTTCAGCGGTCAGGATCTGACGGTCGGACGGTGGATGTGAGCCGTCTCTTTAACCAGCCAGGTGGAGACGGTGTAAACGGACCCAGCAGATGTCACCGGTTTCATGTTCACCGTGAGGAGTCGTCTCTACTGAGAAGCCTCCCAGGAAATCCTGAAACCTGTTCTCCGCAGCATGTCCACATGGAGACGCGGAGCTGGAGCTTTTAACCACAGAGAACCCAAAGTGTCTCAGCGTTGATCATTTGATTCCTGCTTCACCACAGAGCCATGGTCTCGTTTCAGCAGCACAACGAAGGTCTTTCAGAGACCAGCTCCTGGCAGGCTGGTTTGTTTTAGGTTTTATATCACGATGGGAACCAGAACCTGGTAGGAACTCTGTGTAAACACGAAGACATGGAGACAGAGAGACTTTTGGGAGTAATGGTTTAGGCCTTGTATCCATAAGAGAAAAATAATAATCTGCTAAAAGGCTTTAAAAGTTTAGGCGTTGTACCTGTAACAGTGATGAGTTTAGATCTAACAGCTGTTTCATTCATCACTTCCCTCCAATCAGCAAACAGGGAAGTGTGAAATTAAACAGGCAGAAAAGGCTGGAGGGAATAGATCAGAGAAAGGTCAGATCACAGAGGTAAGTCCAGGTCCAGACGAGAAACTCTGATCTTCCTCTCCTGCTCCTGGAGGATTCTCAAGCATCTTTAATCCCTCCAGAGCCTGCTCTGGGATCTCCTCAAACAACAAAGCAGGAAACCCTTCAAAGGGAATTTACCAGGAGGCATCCAAATCAGATGCTTGAATCCCCTTCTGTCTATAAGAAGGAGTGGCGTTTCTACTCAGAGTTCCCAGCTCCTCACCATCATCATCTCTGGGGCTGAGCTGTGCCTCCCTACAGAGGAAGATCCTGGCAGGTGTTTTCATCCAAGTTCTCCATATTTCTGTCAAAAGCTCATGAGCACTAGTGGGGAGAACGTGAGATCCAGACACAAACCGGATCAACGCCCTGATCTGTTATCGCTCTGTCTCTCCTCCCATCGCCCAAAAGTCAGTCAGCTGGAACTTGGTAGTAGTACTGTAGCTAGTACTAGATTACCACGAGTAGACTAGTGATGCTAAAATGTTTAGAACTCCCCCAAAAAATCTAAATAAAAAGAGTAAACTGTAGATCCATAAATAAATGATAAAAAAGGATCAAAAGACATGAGACCTTTTGGATTTTACTCATTTAGACAGACAGATGTTTTCTTCAGGGGTTTTCCGGTAACTCTCTAAAATCCGACACACCCTGAACGCATCGGGTGAAACAACTCCGTCATTACGCACAGAGACGTACAGAGTTCGACCAATCAGGTGCGGCGCCCTGCGCTCAGGAACCAGCAGATGACCAGGTGGAAGTAGCATTGTCTCGTCTAGCCGCGGCTCCCGGTGGCCGTGAGCGGGTTTCTGGCCGACAGCTCGACATGATTTACTTAATTCTGATCTCCGCGTTCTGCGGCGCGGTTCTCACGCTGCTGCTGCAGTTCCTGCTCATTTACCGGAGGAGCCCGGAGCCCCTCGGCAGGACCGTTCAGTATGTCAAAGTGGTGCCTGACGACGCGCTGAAGGATTACTTTAATACCCCGCAGACCGAGCCGAACCAGCACCAGCAGCAGGACGGCTCGGCCGCGGCTGCATCCCGGCATCAGGAGGCCGCCTTCAGCAGCAGGCAGCCGGAAGCGGCGGTGTCCGGCGGCGGTAGCCCCAAACAGCCGCCGCCACCGCCTTCACAAAGCGAGCCCCTCGATGCGGGCAGAGCCGAAACCTGCAATTTCCTTAACGCGATATTCCTGTTCCTGTTCCGGGAGCTCCGGGACACCCCGGCGGTCAGACACTGGATCACCAAAAAGATCAAGGTGGAGTTCGAGGAGCTGCTGCAGACCAAGACCGCCGGCCGGCTCCTGGAGGGGCTGAGTCTCCGGGACATCTCCCTGGGGAACTCACTTCCGCTCCTCAAAAGCGCGCGGCTGATGAAACCGGTCCAGATGAACGAGGACGGGATGCCCGAGGAGCTCAACTTCGAGGTGGACATCGAGTACAGCGGCGGCTTCCACCTGGCCATAGACGTGGACCTGGTGTTCGGGAAGTCCGCCTACCTGTTCGTTAAGATGCGGCGCGTGGTGGGCAGGCTGAGGCTGCAGTTCACGCGCATGCCCTTCTCTCACTGGTCCTTCTCGTTCGTGGAGGACCCGCTGGTGGATTTTGAGGTGAAGTCTCAGTTTGAGGGGAGGCCGCTGTCCCAGCTCACCTCCTTCATAGTTAACCAGCTGAAGCGGGTCATCAAGAGGAAACACACCTTACCCAACTACAAAATCAGGTAGGCAAGCGGCGGGGCGGGGACTATTACCTGGCTGGTTTGTGGGGACTAGTCTTACCTCAGGGCTACACGGTAGAATGACCAAAACACAACTTTAAACAGCTCGAAGAAGCTTAAATACGACCAAAATAATGACACTAAACTGCATAGGGGAGGAGTTTCTACCTGTGCAGGTGATCTAGATGGCACCAGCACGTGGAGCAGGAGGGACCAGAGTTCTGAAATATAACACAGGCCGGTCCAAACATGTCAGGATGAGTCAAAAAGTCCTGCTGGGGAAAAATGATTAAAAATATTTGAAATCATAAATATTAGCTTTTCTCAACTCAACTCCAAGCCTTATTTATAAATGTGCTTAGTAACTACCGTTGAAAATTAGCCTGCCGGCTAACTGGCACATTTACAGAAATATTGATTCATGAATAAATAAATGAAATGAAATGAAAATGAAAATAAAGCACCTTCCTGTCAGCGAGCCCAAGGGAGCGATGTTTTATTTGCCCAACAAAACATTCAGAATGCAGCAATTTAATAAATAGCACACATCTTTTGATAGTTTAGTAAATCAGAGACATAAAAAGGTCTCAGTGTTTGTCAAAATAAAAGAAAAACTATTTTCCTAATCTCACAAGATAGTAATCTGTGTTGTGAATGAATCCAAGCTACTTCCACATCTGTCTCGATATCTCGCCACACCTGGATTTTACCTGGTGTTAAATTATAAACCCCGCTAAGGCGTCTTGGCAGGGAAAAGCTAAATCATCTAAAGCAGCTCTACTTCCAGCCCCACCCGATGATGAGGAGATCCTCTCTTAATAAGGGTCACGTTCCTTTTCTGAAAATATGTATTTTCTAATTAAAGCAGTTAATTTTAGGACAATTAGTTGATGCTCTTAAACTTTTAGACAAAGCAGCAATAAAGTAAAATTTATTTCAAATAATTGTTTGGCTGTTCGTTTAAAAGTTGCTAATAAAGGTTTTTGAAAAAAGTATCAAGCAGCATTAAGTGACAAAGACATATTGGCTTATAAAAATAATACAGATCAATACCTAAACAATATCTGTGTGGCTAAAGAGGCTATCCTGTGTAAAGATGTTAATTGTAAGATCCTCAAACACAAAAGTGATCTATGCTCTATGTATGAGGATATAGTGGATGCTTTGTATGAAAGTGGTAGACCATTTCATGTCAAAGGTAAGCATAAGCAGAAACCTCATGTCAGGCCTGGCTGGAAAGAACATGTTGCCATGTATCAGGATGAAGCACAGGTAGCTTTTAAACTTTGGGATATGATTGGGAGACCTAAGCAAGGTCTGGAATTTGAGCAGAAAAAACGTGCTAATGCCAGATATAAGTATGCTGTTCGTTTTATATCAAAAAATTAGCAGATCATGTGGGCAGATTCTATGGTCAGGAAATTTATGAGTAATGATGTCAAAGGTTTTTGGAAAGATGGGAAAACAACTAATAATTGCAAATCATCTCTAATTGTTTAAAAAGTGATCAGCATGAGGATGGCTCTGTTATTAATGATGAATCTATATGTTTAACGACCCATGAGGTGCATGATGCTATTCACAAACTAGCTGATAATAAGGCTTGTGGTCTGGATCACATTAGTGCAGAGCATTTGAAATATGCTAGCCAAAGACTAGCTCCCCTTTTAGCTCTTTGTTTTACAGGGTTTATGATTCATGGCATACTACCAGACTCAATGATGGCAATTCTGCTTGTTCCAGTTATTAAGAACAAATCTGGGAAGGTGACCAGTATAGATAATTATAGGCCGATTGCACTAGCCAGTGTTTTGTCTAAAGTTTTAGAAAGAATCATATTTGATAGAGTCACTGTGTACCTCAGTTCCTTGGATAATCAGTTTGGCTTTAAGTCAAAACGTGGTACTGACATGTGTATATACACACTTAAAGAAATGGTCAACTGGTATAGAAATAGAAATTCTTCTGTCCTTATGTGTTTTATTGATGCCTCTAATGCTTTTGATCATGTAAACCACAGAAAACTTGTTATTAAGTTAAAGCTACGGGGGGTCCCTGGGTTTATTGTGAGAATCCTGTCTTACTGGTATGCTCATCAGATGATGCAGGTTAAATGGGGTGCCAGCATCTCTGCACCATTTGGCGTTAGTAATGGTGTTAGGCAGGGTGGAATTCTGTCTCCTATCTTATTTAATTTGTATGTTGACGATCTGTCAGTGCAGCGGAGAGCCTGTAACACAGGATGTTTGATGGGTACAACTTTGATCAACCATCTGATGTATGCTGATGACCTGGTGGTCTTTAGTCTAAGTAGTGCTGGTTTACAGCAGCTCCTAAACATCTGCTCTGAATATGGTGGGCAGTACGATATCCAGTATAATGCTGTTAAAAGTGCTATCTTGATATGTAGAACCAAGCAGGATAAAAAGCTAAACTTTCCTGTGTTCAGACTGTCTAATAATGATCTTAATGTGTGTGAGAAGGTGAAATACCTTGGCCACTTTATAACCGATCAAATGCGTGATTAGGGTTGTCACGGTATGAAAATTTAACCTCACGGTTATTGTGACCAAAATTATCACGGTTTTCGGTATTATCGCGGTATTTTTTAAACGGTGTTGCATATGTTCAGAAAGCATTGATAGTCCTGTTCTACACAAACTGAAATAGTTTAGAAAATGTTTAACAGTGTTTATTAAACCTAAAATAACACAAAGCCTTAGCAAAAGTGCCACTTTTCACAAGTAAAGGAACAAATATCTTCTTTTTCTGGAACATGTTACAGTAGTCAGTGCAGGTTTAAATTATACAAATCCAAACATTCAAAACATAAACAATATGTAAACAAATCAAAGAAACACCACTTGTTTTCTCATATACTTGTTTTCTTCATTATCAAAATGAAAATCTAAAACTCCAGTCCACACTTGACTTGAGCATGAGCACTGTACAAGTCAACCATGAAAACATATGTATTTAAAATAAATAGCCACTTTAAACAAATTACTAAAATAACTACTACACTATGTAATCAAATCCAAATGTTCAAGTATAAATGGCATTGAATAAGTAAACAAATCAATGACAAGGAACTAATTGTATATTTCTCTTCATCATCAACAAATAAGATGCTTCATCCAGCAACAGGGTGTCCGTGACACGGTTTAAATGCTGGCAGAGGACGCTGCGGCTGCAGTATATAGTGACTCGTTGCATTCTCCCTCAACCAAAAGTCCTCACGTCATGCATTTAAGCTAAAATGCTCATGTTGACTTACCTTGCACTGGCTGTGGAGACGTGGGTGATGGTCACGCAGATGTGCCATGAGATTCGAAGTGTTGCTGCCTTTTGCAGACACTTGTTTCCTGCACGTTCTGCAAACGGGATAGCAGTCTTCTATTAACTGTCCCTCAGCATTTTTCAGAAATCCAAAATATGCCCATACTTCCGATTTAGTCTTCTTTGAGGGCTGATGGATGTCCTGGGCGCTGCCGTCTCCTCCTTCGGCCATTATTTCAGCTTCAAAGTTTTGGTGCCGTTGCAAACTAAAAAGTGCGTGTGCGCGCCGCGGGAACTTCAGCTGAAGCGACGGTGGCTGGTAAGGGTCACCGCACTGAAACCGCGGCCACGGTAAACCCACCGAGATAATATAGTTTTTTAAAAACTGGACGGTTATTTTTATTGTCAACTTTTTTACCGGGGTTTACCGCTATACCGGTTACCGTGACAACCCTATGCGTGATGATGCTGACATCCACAGACGGTGCTGTAAGCTGTATGCACAAGCTAATACTTTAGCACGTAAGTTTGGTTTTTGTTCACCTCCAGTTAAGGTGGCTTTATTTATAGCATATTGTACTCTGCTTTATACAGCCCAACTGTGGTCATCCTACAACCAAAGCAGCACGAATAAGCTGCATGTTGCATACAATGATGCCTTAAGAATCATACTCAAAATACCCAGAGGGGGCAGTGCCAGTCAGATGTTTGTAACAGCAGGCATTTGTACTTTTAAAGCTCTTTTAAGAAAACCAATATTCACTTTTAGAGAACGACTGGATAGCTCTGCCAACAGTATAATTTTAGCAATCACTGATCCTGCTGTGAGCAGTTGTTGCTGTTTGTCCAGTATAAGGAAACACTGGTTGAAGTGTTTGTGTGGTTAACCTTGTGTGGAACAGTTTATAGTAAAGTTTTTAAATTACATTTAGATTTTTATTCAATTTTATGCTGTTATCTTTTATTTCTATTTATTTATTTTGTTTCATTAATTGTTTTTTTTGATGATCTGTTGTTTTATATGTATTTTATCTGGACCTAAGAGTCTGTCAATAAAGATTATCTACGTACCTACCCCCCTCCCTCCCACCCACCCCCCTCCCTCCCTCCCTCCCTCCCGGCATGCGTTGCGATCGATGACTCGCTGTCTCAATTCTGTAATTATCGGCACACCTGTGAACTACGCACTCGAAGCCTACAGCACACTTTCTGCAAGTGCACTTTGCTGAAGTCCGCAGGGCGAGTGTTGGGATTGGGCCGTAGACTGAAACTGACCATCACGAGGAAGTTCAGCCTCTTTTATCTCAGGCCTTGTTTTGCCAATCATCCAAAGTTTGGAGCATTCCACTTTTTCCTGTTGAAGAACTCCGACCTGAGTTCTGAGCAGGATGAGCAGGACCTGTTGGAACCATCAACAGGATTTGCTCTGCAGCTTCTGTATCTTCTGCTTGTGTAACTTCTCAGATTCTGGTCCAGCTTGTTTGCTCAGGTGCATTCTGGGATTTGTAGTAGTGGTAAGAGCCTAAGCAGTAGTTTCGGATCTTGGCCTTGAGATAAAGATTTGCACCTAAACATGAATTATTGTTTATCAACCCCTAACCCAAACTGGCTGCAGAGGTCTCCCACATGCCTTCCAGCCAGCACTGGACCACATGTCATGTGAAAGCGCTTTTTCCTTCAGTTAAGCTTTATTTGTTTGCCTCCCAGACTTAAAGCTGCAGATGCTGAAGCTTTTGGATAACGAGGTTAAACACTTCATTAGCACATCCTCTCATCAAACGCGTGTGTCTGAGCTTCTGTCGTCTCAGACTGATGCCGCGCTTCGGAACATTTAGCCGTTCTGTAACTTTCCCAAATGTAGGAACAGCTTCTGCTCTTCGGAGAGTTTGGTCGACAGGCGATCAATCGTAACTGCAGAAACCTTCGTGCCTCTCTAGAGAGGAAGTGAGCTAGAGTTAGCTAATAAAAACACAGCAGAAGAAGAGATGTGGGTTTGAGCAGAATCAGCTGTTCTGATAGACAAAAAAATCACATAATTTCAAAGATACTTTATTAAACCCAGAGGAAAATTTGAAATGTAATCTCTGGAATCCTTTTAAATGTAGTTTTGGTTCGTTCAGCCTGTTCCCTCCATCTTCCTGCTGTGATCTGGGAATTTCCCCCTGAGAATCATCGGGGCGGTTTTCTTGTATACGGTTGGTTCTAGTGGGTGTGGCCAAGCATCAGCTGCTGCTGTTGGACAGAACACGCTCTGCCTCTCAGGCGGTTGGCTCGTAGATTTTTATTTAGTTCATGTTTGACAACGTTGAAAGTTTCTGATTCAAGCTCACAGATGTCCCTATTTGTTTTCAATCATTCTCCAAATTCATAAAGCCAGGTTCAAAAGTGAACGTCCTGCAGTAATAGACTCCGCCCCCCCACCTGGAGACTTCTGTCACACCTTTATCACCTGAAGAAAAATCTGTCGTCACATGGCTGAGCATAGGCTCTGAGTCTGAGCAGAGCTGCTGCTTCTGCATCAACAGGTTAGTTGTGGTTTTATGCTAATTTTCCTGATTGTGACATCACAATAAGGGTTTTTTAGGAAAATGATTGCTAAGACTAAATCCTGACATGGAAAGGGTGGATGGGGTTTCTTAATGTTTGAAGTGCTAATAGAGGCTTTCATTTAGTGGCGAAGTGAAACAGGAAAAATCAGCTCAAACTCTGGAGTTTTGTCCTTTTTTGCAACATGAAAACTTTTATTTTGAAGAAGTGAAACAACGGGGGGCTTACAAACAGAAGTTAATGTTTGAAAGTGAGGAAGCACACTAGAAAACCTCTTGTTTCATTGTGGTTAGTTAGTCGCAAGACTAGGGGTGAGCGTGCTTTTCCAGTTATCGGTTCAGAAACCAGCTCCCATCAGGGATAAAACGGTCCCTCCCGACGCTTAAAGCCAGGCGGAAGCTGTATTTAGATCACTTATCCAGTTTTATTGTTTTTTTTTTTAGTGTTTCTTATTACTTTGTGGTCCCATTGCTTTAGATTCTTTTGTAGTTTTACACGTTTATTTTACCGTTGTTTCTTTACAAAGCACTGTTTAAGAATAGCGTGGCAGCACATAAAGATGGATGTCAGCATCACACACAGCACCGTGGGCCTCCTTCACTGGGGTGGATGAAAAATCAACTATTCAAAGTAACCAGGGTGAAAACCACTGACCAGTAGGGGTTGTCTACTGGCCGTTTGATTAGGGAAGCTCTTTAACTCAGTAGATTAATTCACCTGGTTGTCCTGTTGAAGTTGAAACATCCAAACGGAGAAGAAAGGAAGTTTGTGGGCCTCTGGGTGGGTGTTGTTACCAGAACAGCATCTCTGATCCCCACCAGCTGCTCCAGGTGGACTCCAGCTGCAGAAGACCACACCAGGTGTCTCCCGTCAGTTGAGAACAGGAAACTGAGGCTACAGTTCAAACAGGATCTCCAGATTTGGACCAGAAGAGACAGGAGAACCTTTCCTGGTCTGATGAGTCCGGAAAGAGGCAGAGACATAGTAATGTGATGTCATGTTTATGGTGGTGTTGGCTTGTTCTAAGCTAAGTCATTAACTGTAATAAACCAGAAGTTATTGTTGGATTTAAGCTCATCTAAAGCACGGCAGATGAACGTGAGCCAGGAGAAGAGGAGAGGGTTTGCGTGCCACCCTGTGGAGAGTCCATCGTCGTGTGCTGTGGGAGGTTAGGGCGGCGGATGTGAAGCCATGTTTGAACACATCATATGATTTGTGCTGCCTTTTAGTTCTCCTGCCAGAGATGTGTGTAGGAGAGAAACGGTTTTAGATGTGAGTGAGCGAGCATCGCCTACGGCCGTGCAGTGGGGTGATGTAACCGACTCGGAGAGTAAAAGTGGGATTTGCTGATCGGCACAGATGGTGGATGAGAGGAGGGGAGGACTGGGGAGGCAGCATGCTGGACGCAATCCAGGCATTACTGCAATCACGCAATGGGCTGGGGTGTGTGTGTGTGTGTGTGTGTGTGCAATGGATTCCCCTTACCTCACTGTGAGGTAAAATGACTCAGGGTCACCTTAGTTGTCATGGCAATCTGTTGAGGCTGTGAGCTCCATGATTTAGTAAGAGGTCCTTTTAGAGATGAAACCTCCACATTTAAAGTTAAAGGTTTTCCTAAAAGCTCCGTCAGCTCTGCTGCTTCAGACTAAAAAGCCCTCGGCTAGAAGAAATCATGAATGTTGAACAGCTGCAGATGGAAAAGGTCCTGGGGCAGACAGACCTGGCGGGTTCCTAAGGGAGAGTTCTGGCTGAAGGACGGACTGACCCCAACTTAAAATTATTTATAAACACAAAAGCAACACAGATGAATAAAATATGCATCAAATATTGTTTTCTGAGCAGATCAGAGGAAACGCTCCATCCAGTCTGGGAGATTTCTCCTTCAGACCCTACGGCATATTGACGTTCTTCCTCCTCCTCCTCCTCCTCCTCCGGAGGGCTTTAGCCAGACTGCGGGAGTCTTGGGAATTGATCTGAGTTTAGCTGTGGTTGGCTTTGGCTCGTGTCCTGGGACTGACTGAGCGATGATGAGGTTTAGGAATAGAAGCTGATCAGTAATTGCCTGATGCCTGGAAGGAGCGCTATCATGTAAAATCAGCAATTAGCTCGCCTGTAGTGCACTTTTGATGACCTCTAGTGAAGTCACAGCAGAAACTAGTGCTGCAGTAGAAGGTTTTTATCACAGACCAGACCAAACAAATCAGATTTTTTTAAGGTTAAAAACTTTTGTATTTAAATCATTTTATTTTTTAATGTTTCATAAAATCACTTAAATGCTTCTTATAAGTACTCCTCCTTGAACCGTCACCTTATCGTGGTGGAGGAGTTTGAGTGCCCTAATGATCCTAGGAGCTATGTTGTCTGGGGCACTTAGTGCCCCTGGTAGGGTCTCCCATGACAAATTGGTCTTAGGTGAAGGGTGAGACAAAGAACAGTTCGAAGGATCTTTCATGGCGGTTAAAACGAAGAGTCGGAGTACCTGGCCCGGAGGGTTACCGGGGTCCCACCCTGGAATCAGGCCTGGGGTTGGGGCCTGGAGCGAGCGCCTGGTGGCCGGGCTTTCGCCCATGGGGCCCGGCCGGGCCCAGCCCGAACCGGATACATGGGCTCGTCCAACTGTGGACCCACCACCCGCAGGAGGAACATGAAGGGTCCGGTGCAATGCGAATCGGGTGGCAGACCAAGGCGGGAGCCTTGGCGGTCCAATCCCCGGACAAGAAAACTAGTTTTTGGGACATGGAACGTCACCTCGCTGGCGGGGAAGGAGCCGGAGCTTGTGGCAGAGGTTGAGCGGTACCGGCTAGATATAGTCGGACTCACCTCGACACATTGCATTGGCTCTGGAACCCGAGACCTGGAGAGGGGTTGGACACTCTACTTTGCTGGAGTTGCTCCGGGTGAGAGGCGGAGGGCTGGGGTTGGCTTTTTGTTAGCCCCGAGACTCTCTGCCTGTGTGTTGGGGTTTACCCCGGGGGACAAGAGGGTAGCTTCCTTGCGCCTTCGGGTCGGGGAACGGGTCCTGACTGTTGTTTGTGCTTATGGGCCAAATATCAGTTCAGAGTACCCACCCTTTTTGGAGTCCCTGGGACGAGTGCTAGATAGTGCTCCATCAGGGGACTCCATTGTCCTGCTGGGGGACTTCAATGCTCACGTGGGCAATGACAGCTTGACCTGGAGGGGTGTGATTGGGAGGAACGGCCCACCTAATCAGAACTCGAGCGGTGTTTTATTATTGGACTTCTGTGCAAGCCGCAGTTTGGCCATAACGAACACCATGTTCGAACATAAGGATGCCCACCGGTACACTTGGTACCAGGGCAGCCTAGGTGACAGGTCGATCATAGATTTTGTAGTCGTATCATCTGACCTGCGGCCGTATGTTTTGGACACCCGAGTGAAGAGAGGGGCGGAGCTGTCAACTGATCACCACCTGGTGGTGAGTTGGATCAGATGGCAAGGGAACATGCCGCGTAGACCTGGCAGACCCAAACGCATAGTGAGGGTCTGCTGGGAACGCCTGGCAGAAGAACCTGTCAAGACGGTCTTCAACTCCCACCTCCGGCAGAGCTTTGACCACGTCCTGAGAGCAGTGGGGGACATTGAGTCCGAGTGGGCCTTGTTCCACTCTGCGATTGTCGAGGCGGCTGTTGCTAGCTGTGGTCGCAAGTTGGCCGGTGCCAGTCGTGGTGGCAACCCCCGTACCCGCTGGTGGACACCAGAGGTTCGGGGAGCCGTCAGGCTGAAGAAGGAGGCCTACAGGGCGTGGCTGGTCTCTGGGTCTCCGGAGGCAGCAGACAGGTACCGGATAGCCAAGCGGGGTGCAGCAGTGGCAGTTGCCGAGGCAAAATCTCGGGCGTGGGAGGAGTTTGGTGAGGCCATGGAGAAAGACTATCGATCGGCTCCAAAGAGGTTCTGGCAAACTGTCCGGTGCCTCAGGAGAGGAAGGCAGCAACTCGCTCACACTGTTTACAGTGGGGATGGGGAGCTGCTGACGTCAACTGAGGCTATAGTCGGACGGTGGAAGGAATACTTTGAGGAGCTCCTCAATCCAGCCTATGCGCATTTCGAGGAGGAACCAGAGCTGGGAGGCCTGGGGATGGACTGTCCGATCTCGGGGGCAGAAGTTGCTGAGGTAGTCAAACAACTACACAGCGGCGGAGCCCCGGGGGCGGATGAGGTTCGTCCTGGGTATCTCAAGGCTATGGATGTTGTAGGGCTGTCATGGTTGACACGTCTCTACAACATTGCGTGGTCATCGGGGGCAGTTCCTAGGGAGTGGCAGACCGGGGTGGTGGTCCCCATCTTTAAGAAGGGTGACCTGAGGGTGTGTTCCAACTACAGGGGGATCACACTCCTCAGCCTCCCTGGAAAGGTCTACTCCAAGGTACTGGAGAGGAGGGTCCGATCGATAGTTGAATCTCAGATAGAGGAGGAGCAATGTGGTTTTCGTCCTGGCCGTGGAACTGTGGACCAGCTCTATACCCTTGCAAGGGTGATGGAGGGGGCATGGGAGTTTGCCCAACCAATCCACATGTGCTGTGTGGATTTGGAGAAGGCTTATGACCGTGTCCCCAGGGGCACCCTGTGGGGGACGCTCCAGGAGTATGGGGTGGGTGGCTTTCTGTTAAGGGCCATTCAGTCCCTTTACCAGAGGAGCGTGAGTTTGGTCCGCATAGCCGGTAGTAAGTCGGACCTGTTCCCAGTGAGGGTTGGACTCCGCCAGGGCTGCCCTTTATCACCGGTTCTGTTCATCACTTTTATGGACAGAATTTCTAGACGCAGCCGTGGTGTGGAGTGTGTCGAGTTTGGTGGCAGGAGAATCTCGTCTCTGCTTTTTGCGGATGATGTGGTCCTCCTAGCTTCATCCAGCTCTGACCTTCAGCACTTGCTGGGTAGGTTCGCGGCCGAATGTGAAGTGGCTGGGATGAGGATCAGCACCTCCAAATCTGAGACCATGGTTCTCGACCGGAAAAGGGTGGCTTGCCACCTCCGGGTCGGGGGAGAGGTCCTACCTCAAGTGGAGGAGTTTAAGTATCTTGGGGTCTTGTTCACGAGTGAGGGTAGGAGGGAGCGGGAGATCGACAGGCGGATTGGTTCGGCGTCTGCAGTGATGCGGACGCTGAGCCGATCTGTCGTGGGGAAGAGGGAGCTGAGCCAGAAAGCCAGGCTCTCGATTTACCGGTCGATCTACGTCCCAATCCTCACCTATGGTCATGAGCTTTGGGTAATGACCGAAAGAACGAGATCGCGGATACAAGCGGCCAAAATGAGTTTCCTCCGTATGGTGGCCGGGCTCAGCCTTAGAGATAGGGTGAGGAGCTCGGACATTCGGGAGGGACTCGGAGTAGAACCGCTGCTCCTCCGGATCGAAAGGAGCCAGTTGAGGTGGTTTGGGCATCTGGTCAGGATACCTCCTGGACGCCTCCCCGGGGAGGTGTTTCGGGCATGTCCTGCCGGCAGAAGGCCCCCGGGTCGACCCAGGACACGTTGGAGAGGTTACATCTCCAATCTGGTCCGGGAACGCCTTGGGGTCCTGCCGGAGGAGCTGGTGGACAAGGCCGGGGAGAGGACGGCCTGGAGCTCCCTGGTTGGGATGCTGCCCCCGCGACCCGGACCCGGATAAGCGGAGGAAGACGAAGACGAAGCTTCTTATAAGTAACTCAGAATCATGTGACACCGTTTTTAGTGACGGTTGATTCTGTAAATGAGCTCTTAGTTTACTTTTGTTATTCATAAACTCACCAAAAAAGCAGGTTCAGCTATCGTTGCGGCTCAGTGAAAGGATGAAACAACAATTTATAGATCTGGGTTCCCTCACTAGTGAGGCTTGGTGAAGCTGCTAGGAGGTCAAATTCAAACAGAACCAGCAAAGCAGCTAAAAAAATGTCATGTGCAGGATTTCTAAATAATGATTAAACCCCCCCCAGCTAACTCACCATCTGGAATCCAGCAGTATTATTACCTCCATGCAATCTGCCTTCAGAACTGGCCATGGATGTGTCTCTGCAACACCGAAAGTGCTAAATGACATCACATGTGCCGTTGACTATAAGGAATATTGTGTGACTGTTTGTTCACTTGGCTAAACTTGGCCTTTGACTCTGTGGATCATACCATCTTACTTGGCAGGTTCAAACATACAGGACTTTCTCAGGCATCTATGGCATTATGGCATGGTTCAGAAGTTATATCTTAGGTCGTACGCCAGTGACAACAGAGGGTTACTGATCAGCTCCTCTACCTATCTATGGGTGTGCCTCAAGGGTCGATACTGGGCCCAGCCTTATTCAGAATCTATATTAATAACATTGTTCATGCTGTTAGTTCTCATATACATCCAGGGTTTTACCTGGCTCAAACTGAGGCAGAGGTGGTACCATCCTGGCCATGCACCAGCACATGCATACTCAATAATATACATTAGATTGGTGTTTAGTTCCCTTTTCCCCATCTAATATTTATAGTTGAAAATATTTTTAAATATTTGATCCACATTTCAGTAACTTTTTAGGTTTATATTAATAACACTCATTTTAGTCAAAATAACACAAATATATGCAGTAAAATATACCGTAAATCCTCTAATATTAGCCTGTATTCAATTAACGGCCGGGTATCACATTTTGACCGGTGTCTGAGTCGGCGGAGGTGAATAATGGCTGTTTTTTTTTTGTGGCCAGGTGGAATGTGGTAACAAGCAAGTACCACAGGTTGTGTCATCCGTCTCACTTTTGATTTGCCAGTGACCGCGAGGGTAACTTTAACCGTGCGGAGACGAAGAGTAGGCGAAAATTTGATATCAAGTTCAAAGAGATCGTGCTGATTATGCTGCAGAACACTCTGGGGAGCAATAGGGGTTGTATGAACTAGTCACTAGTCGACTTCACTGCTCTATAGTCACTTTTTATGCCTGTCATCGACTAGTCGCTGTCACGTGATAATGACTGGCAAGATGCAGTCCTCGGAAAAGACAGCAGCCTGCTGTCAGCAGGTGACAAGCTCCTGCGCGTCGGGGGGCAACGCGCTGTGCCAGAGCGTCAATACTGACACGCGCCGTAAAACGGACATTTAACCAAATTGTGCCGTTTACCCTCTTGCAATTTAACCTTCCCCTCACCCCCATCCTAACCTTAACCAGCTTGCGCATGCAAAGCTCTGATTGTTGACACGCTCCAGACATCTGCGTCCTGAGCACGGCCACAGTAACATTATCAAATCAGGTGTCACCACCTCAAAAACTAATTAAACACGCGATCGTTCATGTCGGCTCATTTCCTTTTATGTTTTCTGTCTTTTATTTGTGCCTGATGCGTTTCGCTGCTGTGGAACGGGGCGCATCACCTTGTCCTCCGGTGACGCACCTCACTGATGCGGCCAGCGCGCACTTCGCTGTTTTTGCGGTCGGTAGATCTTTTAGAACTGCAGTTCAAAGGTAACTCATGAGGTGAATATATATGAACCCAGGTAGCAGTTTTTCTTTAGGATTGAGAGGAGATGCAGGAAGATAATAAACAGACAGGACAGAAAAATAGTCAAATAAAAACAAGTTAGTTTTTTGTACCTGGTGGTTGCAACAAACAGACACCATTGAAGGTAATCAGAAGTGAGGAACAGAAAATGAAATAATTATTTTAATGTTTAGAGCAGCAGGAACTCTGAGAGGCTGCAGGCGCATCAGTGAGTTTGTGGCCGCTGTGCAGGGGGAGGGTGGATGGGGGAAAAGGCTAAAGCAGGGGGAGGGGGGAGAGGGCTGAAGCAGAAACTACCGTTGTTAAAAGAAATGTTTAACTTTGAAAATGTGGGCGCAATTTTAATTGTCAAAAACTCCAACGAACCATTAGTTCATTTTGCTCAAATAGAAATAGAGGCCTGCCTCTAATACTGGCCCTCCTTCCAATAAAGGCCTGGAGCTTGACGAGCTTAAGCAAAATACAGGCCCGGGCCTGTATTAGAGGATTAACGGTAATGCATTTCATTAACATGCATTTGTGTTGGAAATGGTAATACCGTTTAATTCTGCTGCTAACAATGTAATGGTGGCATGCCTATTATGTATGGGTTAGGGTTAGGGGGGTGTTCCGTTGTGCCTTGGCCCCCAAAATGTCTTGAAACAGCCCTGAGTGCGTGACTGAGTTTTGAAGGTGATCAGAATGGTATCAGATGTATAAATATGACATGTGTATAACTTATTGTTTTGTACAGGTAAAAATTTGTAGTGGAGATAAATCGACCTACATTTTACTTTGTTTTCTTGTTTTTATGTAACTATTTTCCTGTCCTGTCTGTCTCTCATCTTCCTGCATCTCCTCTAAACTCTCCAGAAAAACTGCTGCCTGGATTCTTACTTTTTCACCTCATCAGTTACTTTTGAGCAGATCAAAGGGATCTCCTGACCGCAAAGTGGAGAGCGCGTTTTGATGCTGCGTCAGTGAGGTGAAATCACCGCAGCACACGATGAGCGGAGCGTGTCAGGAACGATTTAAAGACAGAGTATCAGAGGATATAAACAGATATGAACGATCATGTGTTAATAATAATGTTTTGTTGTGCCACCTTGAGAATGTATCATGCGCCGGACACAGCGGGCGCACCAACGATCAGCGATCTGCGTCCTCTCCTTCCGCTCAACAGAATCCCGCTATGCTGAGAGTCCATATTGTAATATAGGCAGAAACTGGATTTTTCCCTAAAAGATATCTAGCCCCCATAACTCGATCCCTGCTCCTGGATGAAAAACCAGACATTTTGATCAATGTGAAACCCCCCCCCCCCCCCCCGGACGTCCCGGACAGAGAGTGGAAAGTGGACATGCCCGGGGGAAAGAGGACGTATGGTCAGCCTACAGTAGCACCAACCATAGATATGTACCAACTAGCGCAGGGGTCGGCAACCTTTTCCAATCAAAGAGCCATTATTACCCGTTTCCCACAGTAAATAAAACACTGGGAGCCACAGCAGCCGCGGCGTTGTGGGAGAGCCTAAAGGGCCCGTGAGCAGGTGACGCTTTTTGACACGTCAGACGTCTCCTTTTAAAACATGTTTAAACTGTTCAGAATAATAATCCAGGCTCTGTCTGTTGGATCGTTGTAATTAAACTTTGTACAAAACGAAAGTTTACATTAAACAATGTGTAAAAGGTAAGAAAAGGTTCAGATCAATTCGTTTTTTCCCCTCGTCTACAGTGATGGAGATAATGACGCAGTGCACATGGGTCTGGCGTTAAACAAGTTTGTTTCTCTTTGCAACAATCTTCACAAAAAGGCAAAACAGTTACATGACAGGGTTCGCCTTGACCGGATGTTTCCCGTATATGACCGTTTATTTTGACGGATAAACCTAAATCCTGCAGATGCGCTGACACTTTAATCATGACACACATCACGGAGGTAGCTAAATCAATAGAGAAAAGATTCCCATCAGAACATCAGAGCATTTTACTGGACACTGTGTTCAGCACAGCTCACTGTCAGCGCAAACATAAGGTGGACAGCGAGCTAAAGATGTGGACAGGGGCTTGGAGCGCGCCGGTCACCGGCGGCAGCAGAACCAGAGCGCATGCGGGAAGATTCCTCTCACGGAAGCAAGTGTTTTCCAAACCCTGCCTCTCAGAGAGAATTGTCACTTAGAAAATGTTCCCTGATTGTGAAACTTTGGCTGAATAGCGCTTGTTCCATTGTCCAATGTGGCGACGCATTCATGAGCCTCTGAGGCAAAAGTCCAGAAGCTCATATCCTCTTCAGCTCCGAACAAGCAGGTGACCAGTCATTTCGGGTCTTTATCATTTTTGTTTAGATTTTAAAAGATGACAATCTTTACATTTAGAAATGACATGCATAGAAAAAATGAATGCAGTAAAATAAAATATATTTAAAATAAATATTAATTCATAATTTTACAAGCACAGAGAGCCGCATCAGATGGGTGAAAGAGCCGCGGGTTGCCGACCCCTGAACTAGAGAAAAGCTATTTTTGATCTTTTTCTGCAGCGGTTTTAGAGCTTTTCAGTGCACCGCTGCTGATACAGCGCCTCTGTAGTAGCGCAATGCTGCAACTGCAGTTAAAATGACATAGCTGGAGGCAGAGTGAAATCAGGCTGGGGCTGCACAAAAATAGTTGGAGGCGGCCGCCACGCAAATTTGAATGCAGGAAAAACCCTGTAACATTTATATGCAGATGACATCATTTTATTTGCATACAGTTCTTCCTTGAATGCAGCCTAGTCCTCCTTGCAGCACAACTTTGTCTTCAACCTTCATCTTCATTTAAACACAAGTAAAACGAAGTTCATGATCTTCAACCGTAACTTACCACTATCAACTTTCCACCCTAATATTGTTTCCCTGGATGGTGCGGAACTACAGCTCGTCAGTTCCTATTAGTATCTGGCTTGACAACACGCTTTCATCTGACATTCCTATCAATTCATTACTTTCTAAAGTCAAGTCAAAAATTGGGTTTCTATAGCAACAGGTCATCCTTTAATTCTGCAAAGCAAACCTTGGTCATAATGACAATCCTTCCATCTTGGATTACGGTGACAAAATTACTGCTTCCAAAAAACTTCTTCATAAACTCGATGTCATTTATCACTCAGCAACCCGTTTGGTCACTGGTGCCCCTTTCACTCCTCATCATTGTGATCTGGACTCACTCTTTAACTGGCCATCACTCCATTCCTGCAGGATGTTACATCGGTATCAGTTCATATACAAAACCATCATCAGTAGAACCGTCATATCTTCACTCATTACTCATCACTTCCAACAACCAGCACCATTTACGTTCCAGTAACTTCATCTCTATGGTTACTCCCAAAGCTTGCACCTCCTTTGGCCGCACCTCATTCCAGTTTGCTGCTTCCAACGGCTGGAATGAGCTGCAGAAACCACTGAAACTCACTGCCTACATTCCATTATCAACTTTCAATAATTCATGGTGATCAATAGTTTCTGATCAGTGTTCCCTCTTCTGAGTATTAAAGACTTTTAAGTCTGTTCTGATAGCTTGTACATGTTATATATGAGAACAATCCTTTGTCTTTATGTCTGACTGTTTATCTGTTGTTCTTTGGTGTAAAGCTAACTGTGTGTCTGCTGCTGCCTCTTGGCCAGATTGTTGTTGGAAATGAGAACAAGTTCTCAGTCTACTCATCTGATTAATAAAATAAAAAAAAAAAGCCAACAGTGCAAATCCAGCAGGTGAAGACCCAACAGAAGCATTTAAAAAGGCGTAATAGGACTAGATACTATGGCTATTAGTGATCATATGTTTATGTTCATGTTTATGTGTTTAGCAGACGCTTTTATCCAAAGCGACTTACAATTTATAACCTATAGGGCATGTTGTGATCTGTGGGGGAAACCGGAGTACCCGGAGGAAACCCACGCATGCATGGGGAGAACACGCAACTCCACGCAGAAAGGCCGCAGCCGAGTTTCGAACCTGCAACCTTCATGCTGCGAGGCAACAGTGCTAACAACTGCGCCACCATGCAGCCCATATGACTAGATATTGTGGTTATTAATGGTCACCGGGCTAGATAAAATAGTTATTAGTGGTCAAATGACTAGATAAAATAGTTATTAGTGGTCAGATGACTAGATAACATAGTTATTAGTGGTCAGATGACTAGATAACATAGTTATTAGTGGTCAGATGACTAGATAACATAGTTATTAGTGGTCAGATGACTAGATAACATAGGTATTAGTGGTCAGATGACTAGATAATGTGCTTTTTGGTGGTCAAATGACTAGATAACATAGTTATTAGTGGCAAATGACTAGATAACATAGTTATTAGTGGTCAGAGGACTAGATAACATAGTTATTAGTGGTCAGAGGGTTAGATATTGTGGTTGTTTTGTGTCTCGGCCAATCACTGCATGGATTCTACTCCTTGTTCTAGAAGGTGCGGTTGAAACATGACCATCGGGTAGGGCTGCTCGATTATGGCAAAATATTAATGATTATTGTGACTGAAATTGAGATTTCGATTATTTAAGATGATTTTTCAATTCATGTTGATTTTATTTGTTTTTATTCAGTCATAAAATTGCTCAGGGCACAATCAGGACAAAAATAAATAAGAAACAATATTCAAAAATACTTTATTAATCCCAGAGGGAAATTGAGGTACCGGTACTCTGTGGTATGAGACACAGAGTACTGCTACTGGTACTCTGTGGTATGAGACACATCGTACTGGTACTGGTACTCTGTGGTATAAGACAAAGAGTACTGGTACTGGTACTCTGTGGTATGAGCCACAAACTGAAGCGTCAGCCTGGGTCACTGAATTTAGTTAAACTCTGACTGGATCATAAAGGATTAAAAATGGATTCTTACTATTCGATCCGTCTTTGATCCTAATTGGACGGATTGGATTGGGGTTTTACTTGGATTTGAAATGGACCTGTTACCTGACTCAGTACAGCTCACTGAGATGTCTTGATTTGGGTCGAACAACTTTCAGCAGAATAATAATTAGATGATTGGGGTTTCTCTCTGCAGATACAAGCCCTTCTTCCCGTTCCAAGTGCAGCCTCCTCTGGGCCCAGCGAGTGACTTGGACCTGTCGCTGCAGGACAGCAGGCTGGTGGAGGGCCGACTCAAAGTCACACTTATTGAATGTAGCAGGTGAGACTCCCCAGTTTGGAATTCCTGTTATTCCTGATTGATCCCAACATTCTTGTCCAGACTCTTTTGTACTTTGGTCTCATGCTGGTTTGTTTTTCCTCTTCATGTGTTTGATAACAAACAAAAAACGCTTCAGTTACTGATATTTTCTTTTATAATTTATTTTCATTTGTGTGAGCATTACAATATAATGTTTACTTTACAGCCCTTTAACTTTACAACCAATACTCAGTTATATTTACGATATACCAATCAAAATTACTTCACAACATTTTGAACAAAGAAGAACAAAGAAAAAGGAAACAAAAAAGGGGGACGGACGGACAGACAAGTCAGTATGAGAGCACAGTAAGTGCTCCTCAAGGGATTTGAAGTGGGGTATGAGAGAGAGGTTAGAAATCTGGCGTGCTGTCTATTTAAGGCCTGCATATTTTATCTATTTGGTCCATCGCTTAGTAAATATATCTTTCTGAAGGTGAAGGGAAAAGGAGATCCTCTCCATAAGGTAGATGTTGTTTACTATAGTTATCCACTCCTGTATTGTGGGCAGATCTGAGAGTAACCAGTGTCTCGTAATTACTTTTTTTTACCAGCGGTTATCAAAACCTTAAATAAGTATGCATCAGTTGTCTGGATCTGTAGATGTAGATTTCCTAAAAATAATGTGGGAAACTGCATAGGTAGATTAGTGTTGAATAGACCACTTAGTACTTTATGAAGCTCTGTCCAGAAGGGTTTAACCACTCAGCATTCCCAAAAGATGTGCCAGTGACTGGCTTCTCTGTGCCCACATTTTCTCCAGCACATGGCTCCCCCTCCAGTTAAATGTGCTTTCTGGGTTGGTGTGATAAAAAAGCGGATCATACACTTCCAGCTGAACTCTCGCCAGACCTGGGAGCTGGTGCATTTCCATTGGGATTTACAAATGCCAAGCCAATCTTCTTTAGATATCAGCAGATTGCCCTCTCTCTCCCATTTCCTCCTAACATAATCTGTACTGTGGGATTTTTTGACAATTCGCCTTTCCACATTTTTGAAATCACTCCCCTATTAGGTTTGCTTTGATAAGCATCAACAAAGATTTTTAATATCGGGTCATTAAGGTCTCTTTCCTTTCTTATTTGTTCAAAATGGTTACGCACCTGGAGGAATCTGAAAAATTCAGTTCTGTCCAGGCCATTGTCATTTTTCAGCTTCTCAAAGCTTTTAAATTGTCCCTTCTCCGTGAGTGAGTAGTAGGTTGTTATTCCCTTCAAAATCCATAACTTAAATCCCTTGTCCATTGTGTTAGGTTTAAACTCTGGGTCATGGGCATACCATTGAATTATCTGTAATGTATTGTTTAATTTATAGTCTTCCTTCATCCTATTCCATATTTTTAACTGTGCTTTAATCCAAGGATTCTCTATCTTATCTGCCAGTCTGCCCAGTTGTTCGTAAGGTATTATTGCTTGTATTGGGGGATCAACCAGAGTTGATAGTTCTATATCTTTCCATCTAGCTTGAAAAGATGGGTTGCACAAGTTTATAAGGGGTCTAACCTGAGATGCATAGAAATAATCCTTGAGATTTGGTATCCCCCCTTGTTCTTTGGGAAGCTGTAAGTTTTTAAGCCTCACTCTAGGTTTTTTACCCTGCCAAATAAATCTGGAAATAATCCTGTTGAGTTCAGAAAATTGTTTTGAAGTAATTTCTACAGGGAGTGCCTGAATTAAGTAGAGATATCTGGGGAGAATACTCATTCTTACCGACTCAATTCTATGACTGAGACTAAGGAAAGAAATTGAATTCCATCTATGTTTGTCTTCCTTAATTTTTTTTCAAGAGAGGGTTATAATTATTCTCTGCCAATGTATGAATCCTTTTTGGCAGGTTTATTCCTAGATGTTTTAATGAGATTTGATCCCAGTTAATACAAAATTAATCTCTAAGCTGCCGTGTTGGTTGAAACTTAATAGTCAAAGTTTGTGTTTTTTGTCTATTTAATTTATATCCTGAGTAATCCCCAAAATTTTCTAGGGTGGTCATTAATTTTGGAAAATAATTGCAAGGATTACTCAAATAAACCAGGACATCATCAGCGCACAGCTCCACATTGTGGTCTTCTCCGTTAATGCTGATGCCTTTAATATCCTGAGTTTGTCTTATCCAGCAAGCTAAGGGCTCAATGTAAAGCGCAAAAAGCAGGGGTGAGATTGGGCATCCTTGTCTGGAGCCCCATTCCAGTGTAATGTTATCGGTAATAGGGTCTTCACGGTAACCGGTGTAGCGGTAAACCCCGGTAAAAAAGTTGACAATAATAATAACCGTCTTGTTTAAAAAAAAAAATTATCTCGTTGGATTACCGTGGCTGCGGTGTTGGCACGGTGACCCTTACCAGCCACCGTATCGTCTGCTGAAGTTGCCGGCGGCACACGCGCACTTTATTGTTTACAACCCAAACTTTCTTGAAGCTAAAGCTGAACATGTGTGACGCGGAGAAGGCCTTTGACTCAGTCAGCTGGCCTTTCCTATATTTAGTTTTAGAAAAATTTGGCATGGATAGCGCTTTCATTAAATGGATTTGTTCTTTATAAAACAAACCATCAGCCCGGATAAAAAATAAATGGATATCTTACTGATTAGGGCTGTCACGGTGTGAAAATGTTACCTCACGGTTATTGTGACCAAAATGATCACGGTTTTCGGTATTATCGCAGTATTTTTTTAAACGTGTTACATTTTCAGACAACTAAATAAACCCTGTATATCAGGAAAATATTGTCCTCAGTTTGTGTCTAAATTTTGCCTAAAATTTGTCATTTTGTAATTATGTTGTTTATTTGCTTACATTTTTCCCCTTTAGTCTTTAAAACACCAATATTTGCCCATAACTTCTTATGTTATGGTCTGTTTGATGTCATCATTTTAAAAATATTAGATCAGATGATACTCAGTACTCAAGTAGCCTTCTAATCGGATACTTTTTTACCCTTACTTGAGTAATAAACCCTATATCAGGAAAATATTGTCCTCGGTTTCTGTCCTTCCAGTGAGCTTTGCAGATTTGGGAAAATGTCATCAGGCAGTAATCATTGTTAAATTCATAATTATTCTCGGAGAGAGACCAACTCTTATCTGCCCCTGGGAGCCCCGTAATGCATAGCGTCATTTCAATATGTCCGCGACACGTTTTATATGCAGGTAGCGGCGCTGAGGCTGCTTTATATAGCGACTCGTTCTCCCTCAACCCAAATCCTCGGATCACGCATTTTAGCTAAAATGCTAACATTAGCTTGCCTTGCGTTGACTGTAGAGTTGCGGGTGATGGTCAAGCAGATGTGTCATGAGATTTGAAGCATTGCTGCCTTTCACAGTCACTTTTTCTGCACGTGCTGCAAACAGGATAGCCGTCTTCTATCAACTGTCCCTTCTGCATTCTTCAAGTGTCCGAAAAATGCCCATACTTCCCACTTTGTCTTCTTTGAGGGATAATAAATGTCCTGAGCGCTGCCGTCTCCTCCTTTGGCCATTATTTCAGCTTTAGCTTCAAGAAAGTTTAGGTTGTAAACAACAAAGTGCGCATGTGCTGCCGGCAACTTCAGCAGATTATACGGTGGCTGGTAAGGGTCACCGCGCCAACACCGCAGCCACGGTAATCGTCGTTGTCGTCGTTGTCGTTGTTGTCGTCTTCCTCCGCTTATTCGGGTCTGGGTCACGGGGGCATCATCCAAACTAGGGAGCTCCAGACCGTCCTCTCCCTGGCCACCTCCACCAGCTCCTCCGGCAGAACCCCAAGGCGTTCCTGGACCAGATTGGAGATGTAACCTCTCCAACGTGTCCTGGGTTGACCCGGGGGGCTCCTGCCGGCAGGACATGCCCGAAACACCTCCCCAGGGAGGCATCCAGGAGGCATCCTGACCAGATGCCCAAACCACCTCAACTGGCTCCTTCCGATACGGAGGAGCAGCGTTTCTACTCCGAGTCTCTCCCGAATGTCCGAGCTCCTCACCCTATCTCTAAGGCTGAGCCTTACGGAGAAAACTCATTTCGGCCGCTTGTATCCGCGATCTTGTTCTTTCGGTCATTACCCAAAGCTCATGACCATAGGTAAGGATTGGGACGTAGATCGACTGGTAAATCGAGAGCCTGGCTTTCTGGCTCAGCTCCTTCTTCACGTCGGTCTCCCGATCCCTCCTACCCTCACTCGTGAACAAGACCCCAAGATACTTAAACTCCTCCACTTGAGGTAGGACCTCTCTCCCGACCCGGAATTGGCAAGCCACCCTTTTCCGGTCGAGAACCATGGTCTCAGATTTGGAGGTGCTGATCCTCATCCCAGCCGCTTCACACTCGGCCGCGAACCTACCCAGCAAGAGCTGAAGGTCAGAGCTGGATGAGATTCTCCTGCCACCAATCTCGACACACTCCACACCATGGTTGTGCCTAGAAATCCTGTCCATAAAGGTCATGAACAGAACCGGTGACAAAGAGCAGCCCTGGCGGGGTCCAACCCTCACCGGGAACAGGTCCGACTTACTACCGGCTATGCGGACCAAACTCACACTCCTCTGGTAAAGGGACTGAATGGCCCTTAACAGAAAGCCACCTGGAGCGTCCCCCTCAGGGTGCCTATGGGGACACGGTCATAAGCCTTATCCAAATCCACAAAACACATGTGGATTGGTTGGGCAAACTCCCATGCCCCCTCCATCACCCTTGCAAGGGTATAAAGCTGGTCCACAGTTCCATGGCCAGGACGAAAACCACATTGCTCCTCCTCAATCTGAGATTCAGCTATCGATTGGACCCTCCTCTCCAATACCTTGGAGTAGACATTTCCAAGGAGGCTGAGGCGTGTGATTCCCCTATAGTTAGAACACACCCTCAGGTCACCCTCCTTAAAGATGGGGACCACCACCCCGGTCTGCCACTCCACAGGAACTGCCCCCGATGACCACGCAATGTTGCAAAGACGTGTCAACCACTGCAGCCCTACAACATACATAGCCTTGAGCTACCCAAGAAGAATCTCATCCGCCCCCGGTGCTCCGCCGCTGTGTAGTTGCTTGACTACCTCAGCAACTTCTGCCCCCGAGATTGGACAGTCCATCCCCAGGTCTCCCGGCTCTGGTTCCTCCTCAGAATGCGCATAGGCTGGATTGAGGAGCTCCTCAAAGTATTCCTTCCACCGTCCGACTATAGCCCCAGTTGTTGTCAGCAGCTCCCCATCCCCACTGTAAACAGTGTGAGCGAGTTGCTGCCTTCCTCTCCTGAGGCGCCGGACAGTTTGCCAGAACCTCATTAGAGCCGATTGATAGTCTTTCTCCATTGCCTCACCAAACTCCTCCCACGCCCGAGATTTTGCCTCGGCAACTGCCACTGCTGCACCCCGCTTGGCTATCCGGTACCCGTCTGCTGCCTCCGGAGACCCACAGACCAGCCACGCTCTGTAGGCCGCCTCCTTCAGCCTGACGGCTCCAAGAAACTCTGGTGTCCACCAGTGGGTACGGGGGTTGCCACCTTGACTGGCCCCGGCCACCTTGCGACCACAACTAGCAACAGCCGCCTCAACAATCGCAGAGTGGAACAAGGTCCACTCTGAGTCAATGTCCCCCACTGCTCTTGGGACGCGGTCAAAGCTCTGCCGGAGGTGGGAGTTGAAGACCGTCTTGACAGGTTCTTCTGCCAGGCGTTCCCAGCAGACCCTCACTATGCGTTTGGGTCTGCCAGGTCTACGTGGCATCTTCCCCTGCCATCTGATCCAACTCACCACCAGGTGGTGATCAGTTGACAGCTCCGCTCCTCTCTTCACTCGGGTGTCCAAAACATACGGCCGCAGGTCAGATGATACGACTACAAAGTCTATCTGCGACCTAGGATTCCCTGGTACCAGGTGTACCGATGGGCATCCTTATGTTTGAACATGGTGTTTGTTGTGGCCAAACTGCGGCTTGCACAGACGTCCAATAACGAAACACCACTCGAGTTCAGATCAGGCGGGCCGTTCCTCCCAATCACACCCCTCCAGGTCATGCTGCCATTGCCCACGTGAGCATTGAAGTCTCCCAGCAGGACAATGGAGTCCCCTGATGGAGCACTATCTAGCACTCGTCCCAGGGACTCCAAAAAGGGTGAGTATTCAGAACTGATATTTGGCCCATAAGCACAAACAACAGTCAGGATCCGTTCCCCGACCCGAAGGTGCAGGGAAGCTACCCTCTCGTCCCCCGGGGTAAACCCCAGCACACAGGCAGAGAGTCTTGGGGCTAACAAAAAGCCAACC